>NC_134469.1:23034202-23130659 GCF_964194025.1 Convolutriloba macropyga | reverse complement strand
ATATTGAACAACGTTTTTCATATCTCCATCTTCTTAATCTAAAATTCTTTCCAATAACACCGTATGCAACGTAAATCTTTTTCAACGATCAGTTAAAGAGATTTACTTCTGACTTTAGCAATAGTCAACACTCATGTCACATTTGTTACAGTTTTTTGAACAAATCCCAAACACCACTTTATGTTGAAATGATTGCTTCAGCAATACATTGTGTTAAATTCAGAATCTATGTTATCACAATTAGCCAATAAGACAAAAATCAAAATAATCATTAACTAAATGAAGCAAGCCATTGAGACATGTAGCAAACAACAATATTTTTTGGAAATTTTGGTATATTTGGCAAACCTTAAACTCCAGCTGAAAAATGTGAGTAAAAATTTATCAAGGTTTTATTGCAAAAGTTCTAACTAGCTAATCATTTGATCATTTATTTTAATTCACATTATCAACTGGAAACTTTTACTACAAATTTTTACTGCTTACGCAAAATTCAAGCGTTAAAGAATCAGTGCGATATTTACCCTGCGAAACCAGTGACAATTACAAATTTATTCTCGAACAAATTGTGCATTTCCGTTTGCCAAAATTTTATGAATTTTTCAGATGGGGTTGATAAAACCTATTTTGACTAAAAGCATTAAAAAATAAAATAATTTCCATTGGACCAACGCCATTCAAAGATAAAACCATAAAGTCTCAATTTTGTTAAAAGCATATCTCAAAATGAACAATTACATCAGATGTTTATTGGCTGACAAACGATCAACAGTTTTTCTTTCTCAATCAAAGAAAATTTTTGAAGAATAAAAAAATCTCCGTGCAACCCCCTTGCTCTCCATTCAATGATTAGGTGAGCTAAAAGTTCTCCCTATTGTGTTTTCCATTTTAGAGCTCAGAGATATATTTTAATTTTGCTTGAGAGCTTAACCTTGCAGTTTGGCCTTATTGAGGTTTTGAATTCCGAGTTCCTTTCAAAATTGCGCTTTACAAAACAATTCACGTCAATTCTACGTTTCTCAAAGTTTGCGAAAAAAATAGATGAGCAAAATCTGCAACAAAAGCCTCAACGAAAAAGAAACGAGCGGAAAAAATTAGATCAATATATTAAAGAAGCGAAATCATAAGTTTATTCATCACAACCACCACTAATTAAACATAGATTCCAAAAACTAAAACAATAAGTAAACTGAAAAGAGGATGAAACGAACTTGAAACTAATTGGAGTATCAGATATAATTCAAACTCAACATTTAATAGGTATTTTGATATACATACATATATGCATAAATATTTATATATATATATATATATATATATATATATACATATATATATATATATATATATATATATATATATATATATATACATACATATATGTATGTATATATATAAATAAATATATAAAAGTGTATAATAAATATTTGATTAGATCTATATAAGGAAGTTTCGATTAGAGAGACAGGGCTGCAGAAACATCACTAATACAATGTTTTAAACTCAATTAAAAACAAAAGACCTGATCTGAAGAAACTCATTCAAAATTTATTGAGAACTTGATTTTTCAGGTTTAAAAAGTAAGAAATCAAATTGCACCCAATGCAATTGAACAATTCTGATAAATTGTTCATGAAAGAATTAGCTTGAGTGTATTTGCGGCGTAAACATGAATAAAGAAAAAACTTTAAACAGCTAATACTGTTGGATCTTTTCCGTATAGAGTGTACCACTTATCATGAATAACGGAAATAGATACAAAAGAGGCAGCAGATTACGATTATGAAAAGTATCGTTTTGCATAACTGAATTTCGCGGAGTACAAGAATGCCATGTTATATTAATTGCTGCTTCAGTTAAATCATGTGTGATCAAAAATTTAACCACGCTAATGAACAAAAAATTCTCTCCAATATGAGTGAAAAAAGATGTCAGACACGCAGTTCAGTCGATATTGCTTGAACGAATGAAAAAGAGCTAAAGTGATTGTGACGTCATATGGTCGCAACATAAACTTTAGACGACCGAATAAAAAACGTAGGATAAGTCATGACACATTTCAAAAATTCACTAAACAAAAAAACATGACCTAGAATAAACTTTGAATGGATAGTGAAAACCTTTTAGAAAAAATAAGTTCCAAAACATTGGAAATAAAAGAGAAAAAGTCAAAGTCAAAATGCCGCATGTGAACTAAAAACCACTAGGGAGCACGAATTTTTGTTCAAAAACCGATTCCTCACTGCTTTGAAATTAGAGCAAAAAATTTCACACCGCAAACACCCTTCTTTTTTCGATCCACTTCCTGTTGCAGTGTGACCAAATTTATCACTTCAATTTGATTACAAAAATCTCGAAAATGTGTAAACAGATATAGAAAAAGCATAGCCGGACAGTTCTTGACACATTTCGAAGCAGTGACTAAGCAAAACAGCAAAACGCTAGACCTTTAAAGGACAGTAAATGAATTGGGAAAACAACTTGGAAAAAATCCGATTAAAAAATCGAAAAAATAGCAGAAACCAAATTCAAATTGCCGCTCGTGAACAAAAATTCACAATCCAGAAAGCGAATTTTTGTTCAAACACCGTTTTCTGACTCTACTTTGAAATCGGAGTGAAAAAAATCACGCCACAAAACCACTCGTTTTTTTTTGCTCCACTTCCTATTTCGGCGTGACCTAAATCACTTCTTTAATTTTACTTCAAAATTCATGAAAATGTTGGATCAGATCTTAAAGAAAAGACAGCGCCCCAATACAATTCAAATTCTTTGAATTGTAAAAAACTAAAAGAAGGCCAATAATGGCCTCAGCTATCGCTTTGCGGCTGTTATGGAAAAATATTTGCTGAGTACTGTCTGGAGGGATTACCAGAAAGAAATTAATCGAAATTAATTTGTGGCATCATAAAGGAAACAGTTATAAACGAAGTACAAAATACAAAGAACAAACTTGAAACATCACGATTCATTAATCAGAATGTTTCTGTTAATTAATTTACCTGCTATTTTTTGTTACTTTTTTACATTTTTTTAGGAAAACATTTCACGTAACTGCTGCACAATACTGAAAATTTCAAGCGTTTGTACTACTAACACTAGAATTAAATTAACTTGAACATACAGATAGAGTTATTTTGTATGCTAACCGTAGTGATTCCGACACCAGCCCTGCCGGGAGTGGCGGAGATGTTGATCCAGAATGTGCTCCAGGAGATTACGACTAGGAAGGCAGCTGGAACGAACAGCTGGAATACATATGGCTTGTAGAGCCTCTGGAAACTCATTGAACAGCGGATGATGGAATACTCCAGGCCAGCATACTGTGACACTTCCTGTATCAAACATTGACAATGATAACATTTCAATCCCATTTCTCTCTGTTTTACATAGTTCACTATATTCTTCTCTCCGAGGCGTATTCCAAAAAACTGATTTCGCTTTTCCATTTTATAATGGATTAAGCAGCCTAAAAACGTATCGGTGAGTTAATTATATCTTTCTCCTGTTCAATGAACCACATTCAATATTTCGAACAAGTCAACGTCTGATTATGGTTCTTTATTGTCTGGATGGGTCTGATCAAGCGACATTTCGGCCTGGACAGAACTGATCATAGCCAATTTTGAACGAAGCCCTCGACCTGGGTTATCATTTGTAGTTGAGTCAAGAAATCAATCAGTAAATCGCATGACTTATGTTTTCTATCTTTCCTTCCTCCTTCCTGGAACTTTTTTCCTTTTAAATTTTCTCAAGTTTTGAACAATCGCTGTTAATTTGCTGACCTTAAAGTTCTCGTGGTTTTGGTCTCCCCGCTCATTGAGTGAGTCAGAAAGAAACAATAGTTATTGGGTGTGAGTGAGTTCAACATGCTTAACGACAGGAAAAATTGAAAGATTCATTATTGAATGTTGTTAATTATACCATTTAAAAATTCAGACCAAAATGTTTTAATGTATATTTTCTATGCCACATTCAATAATTATAAATTTACGGAAAAAATTTCTCATTTTATCGTCTCGAGACAATTGCAGTGAATTGACAATTAATTGAATGTGGTATTAAAAACATACAGCCAAACCATTTTGGTCTGAATTTTTAAGTGGTATAATTAACTACATTTAATAATGATTCTTCTTTTATCAGAAACTGTATTTCTAAAATTAGGAATTAATTTTTATAATTTGTAGCTAATTCAATCAAACTTGTCTATGTGAACATTTAAAACTAAAACGTCTTGGAAAACTTACAGCCCTCTTCTACATAAAACCATTTGAATTTTTTTAAAACAGAAAAATTTTTAGGACCAAAATGTTTATTTGGTGTCTTAACTATGCTACTTGACTTTTCAAATCAACCAAAAAAAGAAATGCATCAAATAGAAGTACGCAACTCTATCCCTCTGACCTATAAAATCAAACAGGGAATGGACTAATAGGGAATAAACGGAGAAATAAAGGTGCAAATACTTCTTTTGCTGACTCAAAGTTGTCAATTCAGATGGCAACTTCTGAACTTCTCAACGCTTGAAATTAAAGCAAACTTCTTCATTGTCATAGTTTAATTGTTAAATACTATGCTTTTAATTTCCGAACAAAACATACGGAAACGCATAATTCTGATAATTGTTTCTCTATGTATTGGTTTTCAAACATTTAAAAATTTTGCTGTTTTGTATCACACCACATTTGGCTTTATCTCAGATTGCTTTAGAATAAATTGCACGTTTTCTGTGAAAAAGAAGTGATCTTCTGGCATCTTGCATAAAAAATTTTCAAATTGGATGTTTTTTATTTTAAAACTTTTATGCCCAAAAGCAACTTTGCGCAGTTTTTTTTTACTTATTACTCGATAGCAGTTGCACGACAAATGTTATCGATAAAAAAACTTTTGGTAGTCTAGATAATTCGGACCGCAAAAAGAATGGTGTCCTCAATTTTGTTCACAAAATATAGAGCAGTTTCTCGAGGATGGAAGAAGTGTATTCATGTAAGTGCGATTAAAAACTTTGAATTTTGAGGCCAGCAAAGCAGAAGTCAAATGATTTAGTTCGTAGTTAACCTATATCGTAGTTAACCTATAACCTATGCCGGAAATCGCGCGTCGATTATTACAGCAATTATTTCGTCCAATTAAGGGATCTATTCTGTTTTGCCCCCCTCGCTTAACAGCTTAATCGGCCTATGTCTTTTACGCCCCCAGGTGCACGTGCTATTTTTACATAGTAACGTGCTATATAACAATACATAAATTTTGTAACTGGGGGCGTAAAAAACACTGGGGGGCCAAGACAGAATAAATCCTAATTAACATAGCATGACTTATTTTGTTGTCTTTAGTTTAACACAGTAGGCGCATTCTTGGAAAATTATTAGTAGTTTCTGTTGCTTACAAAATCGCTTAAAAATTGTATTCAAGAATAGACCCTTTTTGCACCTGTTGAAAAGATCCAAGGTTCAATTTAGTGTTTTTGAGTAAACTAATTTCAAGCTCATTTGTGATTGTTTAGACATATTGAGGTCCAAAACAAGAGTCCACGGAGCATCGCGAAAAGCTCAGGACCTGAGTTCACAAAAACACATTGCTATTATTTGGCCAATCGGATCCATTGAGAGTGTAGTTACGTCCAAAAACAAAAGGGTTAGGTCTATTTGCCAAAATGTCACCGCAGGTGTATAGGAATATAATTATCATGGACAGCAAAAATTCTGAGAATACTTCCTTGAATAATAATAAAAAATAGGAAAATTATGATTTAACGGCTGTTTTATAAAATTTCTTTTCATTAATGTGTTTGTGAGAAAAATTGTGGGTGTGCTTGCACTGATGTCGAGCCTTGTAAGATTTGAGACTAGCCATCACAACTAATATATACCATCATGGAAATGTAATAACGTGACTGAAGTAGTCAATTGCTCAACCAACGAAAAGACTGTCCTCGGCAGATATTTTGTATGAAAATATTACCCTCAACTGCTATTTGGTATGGTATGACTAAAATGTGGCTCAACTTTTTTTACTTGTCCTTGGTTTTGTCTGGAATTAAATGTACTGCCCTCTACTTTAGCTCGTTAAACAATATCCTCGACTTCCACTCTATCCAGATTCTTGTCCTCGACGAAAAACGGTGCCTGTACGGGCCTCAGCGGACCGCTGTCCATGGCCGTGCCTCTCATCCGCTGTGGAAGGTAACCCGTAACCCAAAAAACCGCGGGCCAGTTATCGCGGTGAAGCCGCGATGCACTCGAAGCGCGCCAACGGCCCGCCAGGGGCAACTTAAAATCCAGGTATCCCAAAAATTTTTTGGCTTGCTGTACCTCATTTTCAAAATTCCGGTTGCTTTCCTATCGGCCTGCTTGACCGCCATCGCACATACTATGTTAAATTGAATAGAATAAAATACACCATGGTGCGGCCACTAGCCGAACCGGAATACAAAGCGAAAAGAATTTCCAACTGGCGGGTCGGTGGGCTTTGCCGCGATAACCGACCCGCGGTTTCCAGATTACATCCCACAGCGCATGAGATGTATGGCCATGAACAGCGGTCCGCAATTGCGCTTAAACTATTATTCGGCTACCTAAACTGTAGGGCAAGTAATATTGTGGTAAAGTATATCACAGAAGGGGTGGCGGTTCTCTACTAGGTACCAAGGGGGGAATTGTTGAAAAGATCCAGCTTAGGTTGCTGAATTCATGAAAAGAATTTGCCTCAACCCAAAAACCATCTATGAAAAATAAGCCTCGACCAATTCAAATGTATGAGAACTTAGCTTGACTTATGAAAGGACTTTGGTCACTTCGTAACTTCTGATTCAAATGATAGATGCTCTGCTGTTAGATTTAAAAATTTTTGGGATAGGTACCGTTTCAAGTATTTTGGTTGCTTCCCCTTCTGCCCAGAGAAAGCCAACGTAGTCCAGGCCCTGGTAGCTTTTTGGCATTGAGATGCCGTCCTCTGACCACTGTAAGTTCACTTTGCTGTCATCGTAGCCATAACTGGACAGAAAGAGCTTGCACGTCACTGAAATAATGAAACTATAAATTAACAAATTCCGGGTCCACGTGTAACTGCTCTTCACCCCTAGAGACGAAATAAGGAGGCCTGATAATGTGCGTTTGCACGTACAGTTTCGACCCCTTTATCCCAATTTCTGGCCTGCCTGTGCACCAAATGAAGCAGAGATGGGAATTTTTTTAAATTATTTAAAAGTAACTCATACTTTTATTTCATCTAACTTAAAACTTCATGGGCTCTGAAAAATTGAAAGACATATGCTAGTGATGCTAATACCAGCGAAGTTATTTTTTTTTCATTTCACTGGAATGAACAAAAATTGAACTGATCAGAATGTTTGGTTCAAAAAACAAAATCAACACATGCAATTTCTCGTTTGAAAAAAAAAACATTTTTTGAGGAGACACCTGGTTTTGCAATTAAAACGATTCAGCACAAAAAACCAGCTACTGAATATGAAACTCACCAGAAACAGACTTTGGTTTCTTGGCCCGTTATCAGATGTCTTAACAAAAACCGAGAAAGGCTATAAAAATGAAAAAAAAAGTTGACAGGAAGAGTCCAGGAACTCGATTGAAAAAATTGGGCGAAATAAAGGCCTCCTCATCAGCCTCAATGTAGGAGCAGCGGTTTATAGTCCAAAAAGCATATTCAATTCAGACAATTAAAGAAACCCATTTCAAAAAGTGTCTTATATGCTTTTTTGAAAAATTAGTGATGCCTGAGTCATTAAATGTTACATAAGCGTTGAGACAATCGCCAATTAGAAAACAAACATTTAATTTGAACCTAAATAAACAACTGATGAGATAAGTGTTCCGAGAAGAGAAAAACAAGAAATCCAAAAAAACAACATACATGGAATATCAAAATTCAATTGTGTTTTCTTAAAACAAATAGTGTCAAAGTTCAACTTGCAAAATTTTGAAATAAAAGCACCAAAATCTTTACTTACGCCCCGATAACGAATGTTGTACATATGCCTTTTAAGACAAAATATCAGGACCACAAAGACGGTAAAAAAACGGAACGAATCAAAAACTCACTAAGTTTTATTGAAAACAAATAGTGCCAATTTGACAGAAAACCGTTAATTTGATTAAATAACGCTTCACTAGAGAATGAAGGAGACTTGTTGGCAATAAAACTTTGTGACAAAGCCGACAATACTCAAAAAAACCCGGACTAAAAAAAATTAAACAAAACTTCATATGAATACGTTGTAATAAGGTCATACAAACTAAAGCAAGCATACAAAACTATTATCAACCAAACAGGAAACATTAAATAGTTTGTTTATGTCTCTTTGAATGTTATTGGGACCAATAAATAATCAGAAAAAAAACACAGCGTGGAAGACACGCAATTGTAATTAGGGTTTTTAAGCTATAGAAGCACTCTGGAAAAATTAAAACAAAAATAAAGAGACAATGATCAAAAGCAGAAATGTAATTGCCGAAGTGTAAATCAATCTTAAAAGGGGAGAGTTGCGTCAAAATCGATGACTCACTTTACTTTTTTATTGCGGTCACGCAATTTAACTCACAATAATTGCTACGGTTTGCGATTTTTTAACTACAGCAGTGTCAATAAAATACTACTCCAATTTGGGGTATCATTAACATCAAAAATTTGAGCAGGTCCTAAGAAAAACATGTCACGTTCAGTCCAAAAAAAGAATCCAGAAAAAATTTTTAATTTAAACATTTGAACTCTGAACGCAGGCTAAACGTGGGATTTTGGTATGTACTCGGTTGTTTGCCAGTTAGAGAAAGATTACCTGAAAGTTTTTGTTCATAAAGAAAAAAAATTGTGGAAAAGGTTTGGATGCTTTTTAGTTTCTTAACTATTATAATAAGCTCCAAAAAGTAATCTCTCTGGTTTTTTGGTTTGAGTTTTTGAATCACTTTGTAACATTGTGTAAAAATTGAAATTGCCATTAGCTAAAAATGAGAATGGCACGTAAAATGCGGTAACAATCTTTTTGATTGATTATCTTAAAAACTGATAAAATTTGCTGACTCCTAAAAAGTAAACGAACATTAGGGCAATTTTTAGGAATTGATAAGGTAATAGCTTTTAAAAAGGTCAAAATTTTGTATGTGGATTAAGTTTTAAGTAGAAGAGAGCAAGGTCGCCTTCATTTGCTCTAGAATCAATTATTTATTTCAAAACTGAATACGTACTTTAAAAATTAAACACACAAGGGGATTGAGATATCCTATCATTATATGACCAAGAACAGTGAATGAGGTATCAAACCGATAGACTGATAATCTTGATTTTGGAGAGATAAATTGTCAGTTTTTGAACTATATATACAATTGTTTGTTTTTCGCACTTAATGCGTAGTAACAATATTTAAAATAAAAATGCCCTGTGATCAAAATAAAGCATTGTTTTGCGGGGCATTCATTTTACAGTGTAATAGTTTTCTCTGAAGACATGTTTAATTATGGATTCATGATACTCATTTTTTTTTCTCCCTTGACAAAACTGGCAAAATTTGATTCCGAACACACCTAAGCGGGAGGAGGGGAGAGGAACTATATGTTCATTTAAGTTATTTTGTTCGGTCAATTTCGGCCAACCAATAAGTTTATTGTGGAAAGTTGTGGGTGATATCATGAAAAAGCCCAGACAGCAAAGTTTTTTATTTCAAAGAATTTACGAACTTGGTTTTTCCCGAAGAGCTATCGAGGTTTAAAGTTTTGTGAGCATATTAATTATTTCCGTTGTGTTTCTTCACATTTTCCGTAATTGTGTTCTATTTCGTCAATTTTGCTGATATATGGTAAAATTGTTAACGATAGTGTTATTGATTTAATCTTTAAAGATAGAAGAGGTTTGCTAAACTTTCTGATCCGATTTTTCAGCTCAAATATTTTCCAGAGGTACAGACCTAAACATTACTGAAACAATCTTAAACAAACACTGAAGAGGGCTGGTTTTTTACCTGCTCACTGTAAAACATTGGTGGATTTCAAAATTTGCCCGAATTTTGGCAATTTAAATCAATAATTATACAAAATGAGTCATCTATTGATGATATATATAATTAAATTTAATTCAACCTAAAAAATCTATACGTATAGCATTTGAAACAATTTTTTTTATTGGGTGCTTCGCAAAACCAAGGCTAGTTTTGGTCTCGCCGTGAAACTTGAAAATCAAAAATTATTCGAATTTATCTTGTCTTTATAAGAAATATTTCAGCAATTTTTCTTTTAATGAAATTTTTGCTTGGACACAATGATGTTTCATCAAATCTCAGTATAAAAAAAGGTTATTTTAATCTGTATATGAGGTCCAAAAAAGGTTTATAATTTCTTCAGAAAACATCTCATCTCATGCTTTTTATGGCTTCAATTAACTTTTTTGGTAAATTTTATATAAATTCTTGTTTCAAATGCATATGTTGTTCTTTCACAGTTTCTTGATTTTGTATCACTAATCAAGCACCCAAATAGATTGAGTTGTATAATTAGACCTATACGAAGCTCTCAGTTGATACATAATGCCTTTATGACTTTAAAACTATTTGTTTAAAGAAATTATCAGCGAATGCTTGATGTTTGCCACTTTTTATTACTTTTGCAAACTTGTCTATTATTCCCGGCCATTACAGTTAACTTTTTCTCCACTATAAAGAATTCAATCTCTATGGTGATTTTATGCTTTAAGTAAATGATCTCATGGCTTTATTCCAAACAGTTGTAAAAAAAATTGAGAAATTTTGATATTTGCCCATTTTCTTTTTTTTTGTCGTGTCAAATCATCAAATTAAAAAAGATCGCATTGGCATAGAGGGAAATTGAACATGTACAATTTTTCGAATAGTTATGGATATAATAGCTTCAACAATGTTTCTTGCAACACCTACTTGAGATTTCTATTTATGCTCGTATTGGTTGTTCCTTTTGAAGTCATATGACATATTCTGGTTGAAGAGAGATCTCAATGAGAATAAACGAATTTAAAGACTTCATATGATAGCTGATGGTTTTTATGACCTTTTAATTTAATAGTTATTTATTTAAAATTGAACTTTTGAATTTGGTACCTTTGATCTGCTCTACCTTTTGTAGACGTGTAACTTTGGTATGATTAAAGACGAGTCACATTCATTTTCTATTGTAAAAAACAAAAATTATTTTTGATTTGTTTTATGTCTCAAATGATAAGCTTGTGGCTTCGACACAATAAGTTTTCTTAAAACTTTGTTTGAGCTCGGGATGTTCGTCAATATTTCCGGTTCGTTTTGTTGTTTTCGTCACTTAACCCTCTAACAAGGTGCCATTATTTTTCAAATAAGTTACTTGTAAACAATGATACTTTTTCCAGATAATAGTTTAAGGTTTTTAACAGCTTCAACACTACGCCTGTATTTGTTGTGTTTTTTTTGTATTCTTTTGTATTACAACCATTGATGACAGACACAAATAGCTTCCTATTGATTTACAAGTTAACCTATCTGGCATTTCGTAGTTTAAAGCTTACGGTTGTTATGACTCATGAAAAAATTTGGCTGAAATAAATGCAGTGAGTTTTGTAAATTGGCCACTTTTCATTATCTTATTTCTGTCAACTTGTAGTCTGAGTGATGACAGGTTGCATTTTTTTTCGAGTGAATTTGAATATAATCCCTCTATGTTGATATGACTGATTTAATTGTTTTTTATAAATCTAGTTGCTCTACTTTTTTGGACAGAAATTTGCAATTTTGGGACATTTGCCAACTTTCGAGGTTCTTTATTTTGTCTGGTCGTTTTACAATATTAAGGATGGATCCAATTACTTTTTTAAAGAAAAAGTAAATCATAATTTTCTGATAAGTATGTGAGCATATGTAAACGCACACTACCGAGCCTTTTCGTTTAAATAAAACTGAGAAATTTAACTTAAGTGAAGTTCGCACAATTCGTTTTTTAACTCTTGTGCACACATTCTTTAATTCCACCAAAGTTTTTGGAGTTCACAGCTATGTATTATGATGTGTTCCAACTGAGGTTTTAAGGTATTAATTTTAGACAACAAATACAACAAAACTTTGAATCACCATCCCCAGTAGACAAATTGTTGTATTTAGTCTCTAATACACATATTCGCACCTTAGAGTGTCACATTCTTTTTGTTTTCCTACATACTCAACTGTATTTGTTATCTTACCTCACAATTTATTTCGGTGTTAGGAACTTTATGCGAACCTGGCTTTTCTGTAAATCATTTTTTTAAAAAAGAAGGCTCAAAATTTCAAAAACTTTCCACATGAATTTACAATTTGCACAATGAGATTGCTATTTTATTCACATTTGCATTTGTCCAAAAAGTTTACACTTTCTTTTATTTTGTAAGACTTGTGTATACTTGTGTTGAAGTTTTTTAACTTGATATTCATGAAAAACAAAATATCAGAAAATAGGCTTTGTTGATTAATTTCAGAAGTTTTCCTGTCGATACTATTAGTGGATCTGGAACACAGCAGTCGGTTTTACAATTACTCATTTCACTGTCTGTCCACAATACCATTGAGTCTTTAAATTGTCTAAATTGATACCTTTAAAAATCGGGCAATAAAATCTTAGACTAACTACATGTCAAAATGGTAGAATTGAATACTCGTGAATACTCCTAACAAAATGTAAGCCCTTTCCATAATATAAGTAAAATATTTCAACGTTTTCCGTAGTTTATTTTTATCATTGAAAATGCATATGAGTCGTGAAAAGTGGGATGGATTTTGATCACACGACTCCATAAAACAAAAACTTTTATTGAAATATGCTTTTTCGGACGTTGGCCACGTAATGGATAGTTTGTTAATTGTATGAACTTTTGTTGAGCAAATTTTAGCCGAAGACTTATTTCAATTAAATATCAATGTCTATGCGATCCACGTTTGAATAATCAGCTTTTCTGCTCGATTTAAAAAATAGATAATTCATATGGGAAACTTATGTGCGGAGGTCTATAACCGGTTATACTTGTTTTTGTTTATGCTGCATTCAATGAAAATTTTTTTCATAAATTTTCCTAAAAATTAACTTGAACTCATGCGCGTTGAATTTTTTATGTGTAAATTGTGCACGTAATGCTTTGGTTTATCAAAAACCTTGTGACAACCCCCCCAATTTCCTCCTAATTTTAACCAAAAATAAACTAAAACTAAAAATGCAACTTTGCATCGCATGAAGTGATGAATATTTCTAACATAACTGTGACCTCTTTTAATATTGTCTAATATTTCTTTCATGTCAAGAGAGTTTAATTCGATAAAAGTTCAGATCGGGAGATTAAAAGAGCTCATTCGGTTTTCTGAATCCTGGTTTCTCAATGATTTGATAATTCAATTTCCATTCAAAACATCCTGTTATTCTCTTTTGTTCAATAATGTATCTCTGATTGAGAGCAAAAGAAAGTGCGAGTGTTTGTGTGTGTGTGTGTTCGTGTGTGTGTGTGGTGTGGTGTGTTGAGTGGTGGGGTGTGTGTGAGTGTGTGTGTGTGCGTGGTTGTGTGTGTGTCTGTATGTGTGTTATAAAAATACGGATGTGAGTGTGTATGTGTATGTGTCTGTATGTGTGTTAATGTTTCTGTGCGTGTGTGTGGGTGTGTGCGTGTGTGTGTGTGTGTGTGTGTGTGTGTGTGTGTGTGTGTGTGTGTTTGTGTGTGTGCGTTCGTCGTGCGTAATTTTGTGCATGTGATTCTGTGTGTCTGTATCTCTGTAGGAGTAAGTGAGAGGGTGATAGGTTTGTTGAGGGTGATTGGATACATGACGATATTTGGGCTGGGATCAATGAACCGATTTACTTTCATATTTGGTAAATCAAACAAATTTGAATTGCAACTTAATAAAACTAACCGGCGCGCAGTATTAATAAAATTCCTTTAAACTAAATTAAATAAACATATGCTTTTGTTATTTAATCCACGCATCTTAAGTTAATTAAAATGTAGGAAAATTTGAGTTGAACAGGCGCATAACTTAAAACTAGTGTTGTTGTTGAGATTTGTGGGATTTTGTCGAAGGGATGATGGATCTATTGAAAGGTCATTCGAATAAAAATGGGAACATAAAGGGGGTATTGTGGCTCCCTGGTCGGGACTGTCCGACCAACGATGACCTCTGATCAGACCACTTCAAGCATACTGCCACAAGTTCACCAAGCCAAAATTACATGGTCTCTACTGCCGCAAAAATGGACGGAGGTCTCCACAATCGTCTACATGGTCTGCATAGAACCTGGTCAACAGAGGTCACTTTGACAACCGAACAAAAAATTGATCACAGGTGCTTGGGTGCATTAGGGCTCGGTGAGGCAGGGGATAAGGGTTCATAAACTGGTAATGAATGCTTCTGTCCAACCTCATTCATTTTCAACAAAATACTAGAGGACAAACAGTGTTTAATACAAGTGATTTCTAAATGATTAGTATTAGTGGTTGCACGACGCGCTCCCGTGGATTAGGAAATTTAAATATTACTCTTATCCTTCAGGCTCAAACTATAACGGAACTTCCCCACCCAGCGTGAATTAATCGATTCAAGCAATAAAACACGGGCCCGACCGATCAGGCCAGAATTGGGTACGGGCCAGACTGAACAGCCCTAAAAGGCGTGATCAGGATAAGCAGACCGAAATATTTTTTAAGTGACAGATATTTTTAAGTGACAGTTCACCGTGCAAACCAAACTCAGTTATAGGCCAGACTGAACAGCGAGGAGGAAACTTTGTTCAGACTATGAGCTCGGGCGAACCGGATCCCTTTGTCCACGACCCAAGTACGTCTGGCTCATACCTGTCTTGGGACGTGGACCTCATTCTGTGCATATGGGGGCAAACTGTGATGGTCGAAACAATTTTTAATTTAATCGATTTATTATGATTATAAGTGGGTGGTGTGAGTACCTGAGTCGAATGGGTATCGGAATGGGACAGTTTCACATGGAGTTGTGACTGATACTTTCCTGTCGTATAACATGGAACCATTGCTAATGGAGAGGTACTGTGTGTCCTCCGTCTTAATCACCTAAAGCACAATTCACCACTGCTCAATTGTTGTCACATACAAACATAGTAGTGATTTTGTCAATTGAAAGACTAGATGACTATTGGTACCACCTACCTTTCCCGTTTATACCGCTCAGTGCGTTTTGATATCCCAGTTTGCCACCCTAGATTTCATAAATCAAGGATCCATCATTTTTAATGATAAAATTACGCGCTCTGTCTGGTTTGAAAGTTACAATCATGTCAATTAAAAATTTGCCAAATCTCAAAGCATCTCTTTGTCGAATCTTGAATTTTGTCAAAATAATCAACAATGATTCTACGAACAACTTGCATTCTGTAGATGTCTCGCTATTCCGAATAGGTAAAAAATCGCTCAAAATTGATATGATAGTTAAACATAATCCATAGAAACTATTCAATTATTCTGATCCGATTCTTATTGCGGCGGGGGGGGGGGGGGGGGGGGGTTAGCAAATTGAGCTACTCGAAAAGCGGGGTAGCAGTGTATATGAATGAGTGTATTTTAACTTGCCAACTTTGTGTGATTAACCATGCACACAGTGGTCTGAAATTCCAGCGGTTATCTTGCGGAAATCTTGCGAATGAGGCTGTTATCTTGAAGGATTTTACAGGATCTTCAGCCAATTTGAGCCAAGTTGAGAAAACAGTGTCTATGCACCATTTAAACATTTTCCTCCTATACTTTGCAGTAAGGTAACGAGAAAAAAAATCAAAAAAACCGCCAAATAGCCGAAAGTGAATACGAAATTGCTTTAAAAACTCAAATAATTACAATCAAGTCCAAATGCTTTTATCGTAAAGATTCACGATGAGACCAGTTGTAGTCTGGTTTTACGTCATGGCTACTAAATCCTTGAGAAGTGCTACTTTTACGTCATGGCTACCAAATTAGTAACATAAATGAGCCAATTTTAAGAAAATTTAACCAATGATACCACAACTGTGAACAAAATCTATATGAAAAGTGAAATGCTCACAAAAATTTTAAACCCCGATAACTCATTGTAAAAGAGAACTTGAAAAAATTTCTTCAATTATACACTTACGCTTGACAAGCTTTATAGTAATACAACTCACAGCTCTCTATGTTAAATACATTTAATGTTAAATGCTTTAAAAATTGACTGAACAAAAAAATTAAGTAAACAGTACCCCCCAAGCCCTCCAATAAAAAATGGGGTTGCAACAAAAAATTCTCCAACTAACATTCGGGCCGCATTTATGAGGTAAATTAAGAACTCTTCTCATCATAACATAAATGCTTTTAGAGTTTTTGTCCTTATCAAATTAATGCCATAGAAAAGATTCTGTGGTGAAATTATGTTGGGTTATGGGTTTTTGCAAGCGCAATAAAAAGCGTTTTTAACTAAATAGAAAAATTAATTTCTCAAAATGAGAGAATAACAAGAATGATATTTTACAGTAGAACTTAGAAATTTACAAGAGAGATCTGATTATTAGATCAAGATGGTGATTTGATTTCGAGGATAATAAAAGGCTCAAAAAACAACTGTATATATAACCATTATCAGTGCGAGAAGATCAATATACAAAACTAATCTTAGCGCCATGATTTACAGTGGGTTACCCAATATGGTTTGCTTCTGCAAGAGTAGTGATGTGTCTTTCTGGGCAAACTACGGGTGGGGGGGGACATAAGCGCCTTCCCGTGAACACTACAGGGGGGACGTAAGTGTCTTCCCGGGCAAACTACAGGGGGGAAATAAGTGTCTTCCCGTGAACACTACAGGGGGGGGACATAAGTGTTTTCCCGGTCAAACGACAGGGGGGACACCTAGATTTTTTCTTTGTTTTTCTCTGAGTCTTATGGAGGGGAGGGGGGACACTTGGATTTAAAAAAGCAGTTTAAGGAAACCAACCAGGAAGAACATTAAAAGCTTTGGGGAAAAGAGCTGTAATGTAGACACACAAAAAAGTAATTATCATACCCTGCAAAAGTCATCTAACTTTCATTTGTCTATGATGCTTGCTCAAAAACAGAATGACAACAACTATCGCAACGGTAGATTAAAAAACCATTCATGAAATCTATAAAATAATAAAAACAGACTATCCAGAGCATAATGAAAGATTTCTTTACTTTTTGGCAACCTGCTTGCACTTGGACCCTGATGTTAACCTCGAAATTGCACTAAAGTTGAGGCCTTATGGTGGTATCATTGGAATAGATAACTCTTCATTGGACAATTATTTGAAATCTTTTAAAGTGCTGCGCTTACATGCAATTCTTCATGATGCCTCTGGATTTATTGCAGAGTATAGCAAAAAGGGTCCAGGATACTCTTACGTTTTGCCTTGTCCTATCACAAACGCTTACGTTGGTCACCTGACAGGTTTATTCTTCTGCTTGTTCGTGAAATCTTTTAAACGTAACTTATTCAGTTTGCTGGAATGTTGAGTCCGGAGATTGTTGTTATAGATTTTGAAGGTTTTCGACACAAAAAGAGTGGATTCATTATTAAAGAGTTATCTATTTGTTCAAACAATTACTCAGACACGGTTCTTTTTCTTCCTCCAATTTCATTCAACTCGCTGTCCTCGAGATAGAGGAAGTCACACCAGTGGGTAACGAAGCATTTGCATGGTATTTCGTGGGACAGTGGCAGTTACCCTTACTGGTTTCCATCACAAATATTTTTAGCAATCAAAATTCGTTTTCCTACTGCTAAATTCTAAGCAAAAGGGAAGGAGCAGACGGAGACAATGCAAAAATTCCTTCAAAAAGACGTCACAAATTTAGAAACACTGCTATCTCCACAAATTGAAGAAATTTTCACTCCAGTAGAGCACTTGACTTGTTCCTTTCATTCATCTATACTACCATTCAAACAAAAGAAAAAGCACTGCGCAAATAGAAAAGCACAGGTGTACTTTTATTGGATAACACTACCAACTAATGAGTCGTCGTGTGGATAAAGCAACTCCTTCAGTTCTTCAAGTTAATTTATTTCCAAATTTGACAGTATGCAGTTGCATTGCGAGTGATAACCAGTTGACAGTGACTTTTCCGAAGGAAGAAAAAATTGATTCTCGTGGACAAACTATACTGAGGAAGCAGCAAACACTTTGTAATGCTGCTGAAATTGAAACTTTAAAAAATATTTTTCACTGCTGGAGTACTTTCAAATGTATCATGTCTTTACAAGAGAAAATGAAAAAACTGAAACTAACCCCTCTACCTACGCCCAAGTATCCAGTGCCAGTACCAGTACCCCTGGACGATAAGAGTCTCCCCGATGAAATCAAAGAGGTAGTCAGAGAAGGAAAGGTGGAGTCAATTGTCTACTATGGCAATGACTACAGATTCCAAGCGAACTATAAGATAACATATAAGAAGGAAGACGAATGCTCTGAATTTATTACATTCCATTTTTTATGGTTGATGAACTAACTAAATAATAAACTAACAAATTACACAATTTTGAATTAAATTCCATTTTGAAAATTTTTTGCTTTCAAAATGAGTCAATCAGAAGATCAATTAGATTGCGCTGGCAGTGGAGGAGGAGGAATCACTGATTTGGTTTTTGATGATCGAAACCAAGAGAGACGTCTTGGAGGTTTTGCAACTCTAGATTACCGCGCTCTGAGGTAGTTTATTTTACACAAGTTTCGATAATATTTTTTCTTATTGTAGTTTCACTGACCAAATTATTTTTTCTCCAACTCGTTTGTGAAGAATCAACATTTTGTTTTTCATTGCTATCATGCACAGTTGGATACGCACTTCCAAATCCTAAGTTATGAATAAAATAATCTCAACAAGTGATCGTCTTTTCATGGCAGTCTGTGGTCCTTCAGGTTGTGGAAAGACCAAAATTATTTTTCAAATGCTTCTTAAAAGTACGTTTTTCCCTAACTTCAAGTCAATATACTATTTCTATCAACACGATCAACCAAAATTTCAAACGATGGAGCGTAACTTGAACATTTATTTTACCAAATTTTCGGGGTTTGGTTTCATTTCACAGTTGGAAAACTGTTTGCTCGTCTTTCATGATTCTTGCAAGGAAATTTTCAATGACAGGGGAGTTTTCAAAAATTGCAACAGCTGAACGCCACAAAAAATCAGTGTTATCTATGTTAAGCATAATTTGTTTCAACAGAGTAAATGGTCTCGAACAATTGATCTCAACACAACACACATCATTTTGTTCAAATCTCCCAGCGATATACAGCAGATAAATTATATTGGAAAACAACTCAATAACACAAATTTTTAAAAGACAGCTATGATCTTGCAACAAAACAACCATTCGGACATTTATTGAGTGATTTAGACCCAAAAACAACCGAATCACTACGTTATTGTTCAAATATTGTACCACCGGGACCAACAATTTTCTATCTGCAGTCTTCCAAAGCTGTAATTATCCACATCACAAATGAGAGAGAAAGAGATATGTATGCTGAGGCGAATGCTTGAGATGCCGGAAAGCATGCTAAAAAATTCATCAAAAAATCATCAAATAAATTTATAAAATTTCTCTGTGAATGCTTCCTCAATGTTATAAATGGAAACGTGCCCACAGATAAAAGTTTACTTGAAAACTACTACGAAACATCATTCCGACATTTTCTTTCCAAAGAGACAAGTTTGAGGAAAAAGCGTCAGCTATTGGTAAAAAACTTACTTCTACTTCGGAGCATAAGTCTCTCTTGTTACCTTTACTTGAAGAATTAGTAATGCATGCCAAAGAGTTTGTCTTGATACCGAAAAGAATGTTTGTGTCAAAACAACCAACTAGGACAGAAATTTTGGATAATCTAATTTATAAACAGAAAGCTGCTCAATTGTCACTCCTCCGAAAAAACAACCCAAAAGAATTTGAGAGCAAAGGGACTGAACAGGAAACTAATAAAACTAATATCGTGAACAAGAGCAAAAGAAGAAGAACAAGTAGTGTTGATTCAAAAAGTGAATTAGATGATGGAAGTGAAGGTGTACAGTCTTTCTTTAGTAATGATGGCGAAAATGAGCCCGTATTGAAAAGAAGACAATCAGACTTTGACTCTATAATGTCAGAAGTAGAATTAATGGAAGAAAACAAAATCCAAAGAGCTGAAATCATCTTTAACAAGATATTTAGTTCAGAAACAGTTTTCATTGAGGACCCGAGAGGTTTCCTTCATATTGAGGACAAACCTATGAGAGTTAAAGTGTCAAGTTTTTTGTACAATTTGCAACAGCCGACAAAGAAAATTGACCTAGCCGTGTACACAAATCTTTTGCACGAACTCAAGATACCCCCACATTTAGTATCCAACACTCATGCTAAAAAAGTTCTCAAAGAAGTTTACAGCGATGAGGAGAAACAAGAGGAAACCGAACGAAGTGAAGGAGAATCAGAAAGACAACAAAGAAGTGAACAGAGCAGTGGAAGTCAAAGTAAAGCCTCCGGATCAAAACCTGCAGAACCAAAAAATGAAACAAAATAAAAAGACAGAGCAGGAGACGAAAGGAAAAAAATGGTCTAACTATTAAAGATGTGAAACTACTGGATAGACTTTATTCTAAAGGTCAAGCATCATTCGGAAGTTCAAAAACGACTGCAAGATTTGAGCAAAATACCAATGACAAAAGTCAAAATGTATTTGGAAACAAAACCATCCTTCACAAAATATTGAGCTCAGCGGTTGAATTTTCCGCAATTAAAAGTAATCGTCAACGATCTGAATGAAATCTGGTCTTTAGATTTAGCTCAAGTTGATAAACTTGCAAAATACAATCGTGATGTTGAATTTTTGCTCGTAGCAGTTGACTGCCTCTCGAGGTATCTACGTGTTGAACCGTTGAAAACAAAAAAAATGCAACAGAAACCGCAAAGGCCTTCCAAAACATGATCAAACACAAGCAACCACAAAAAGTTTGGGTTGACGATGGTACTGAATTTTTGGGTGCTTTCAAGACACTCTGCAGCAAACGAGGAATTCATTTGTATAGTACTTTCAGCGAAAAGAACTCTGCGTTTGCAGAGAGAAACATTAGGTCACTTAAAAATATTATTTACAGATATTTGGAGGAAAAATGGACATATTCTTATATTACCAATTTGGATCAATTCGTAAAAACTATCAACTCCCGTGTTAATCGTATCACCAAACTTGCTCCTAACAAAGTTACCAAAAAAGATGTACCAAGACTTGTATCATTAACTGTGGAGACACGTCGCAGTCAAATACCAAACTTTACCTTGGCGACTTTGTTCGAATCGTTAAAAAGGAAGAAACTTTCCGAAAAGGATACAAGCAACCGTTCACGGACGAAGTTTTTGAAATTGCCGGTATTCCGACGCTCAATCCACCTACATATTCTCTTATTGATTCCAATAAAGAAGGCATCCAGGGCAGGTTTTATCTGCCAGAATTACAACTAGTACAAGAATATCCAAATCAATATGACTAGTAACCGTTTTGAGGATGAGTTCACAGTACACGTTATATCATCTGCTTCGATGGACTTTTTCCAGGAAAACACTTTAACAAATTTTAGGATTTTTTAATGATGAAATTAATCTCACAGGAGACTGGAGAGTGGCTCTGAGTGAAATAATTTTTCCGACAAAAATTGAACACATAGTTAATGGAGATTTGGTTGCGTTCAGTCTCAGGGGATTTGAGGAACCACAAAACCGCGCAACTGGATCTAACGTCATTTCACGACCATACAATGGAGAAAAATTAGCGTTTATGGCCGGCACTTATGATACAGTTGCTCAACTTTTAGCAACTATCAAGAAAACAGTCGGACTGCCTAACTTTTCTTTCCGAGAAATCAAAAGCAGTGGGAAATATGAAATCATTTTCGGTAAATACCAGGGAATTACCTTTCCAAGTGACGAAATACCCAGTATAATTGGCTTTAAATGTATTCCAGATGGTTACGGAAATCATATTGGATACAAAATGATTCTCACAACAGCGAACCGATAAATGAAAAATGATGATACGAAAGCATATTATGGTGATTTTGCTCCAGACCTTTGCGCTGGAAAGCATTTAATTTTTATTTACACAAACATTTTTGAGTATCATTATGTGGGTGATGCAAAAGCACCATTGTTAAGAGTCATTGATTCAAAACAGCGTTTGAAAAACGGTAGCGTTTGTGAGTTAGAGCCCACTCACCGGATTGTTTTCACAAATTTAGACTACAAAAAACTACTTTCGAACACCATTCAATCAATATCAATTGAGCTACGAACTGAAACGGGGCAGTCAATTCCCTTTTCGGGGACTGGTAAAGTTGTTTTAACATTACAATTTAAAAAATTTTGGTGATTAAATGGATTCCTACTACGCAAACCAAGCATCATCATTGCCTCACTTTTCCGGTCACTATAGACAAAGGGATAGTGGTTTTGGAGCATTAGCTGGCGGTATTGGACCTGTTGCACTGCCACTTGCTCGGAAGTTTGTTTTGCCAGCAGCTAAACGCATCGGAAAAGAACTGTTGCTACAAAGCGTTCCTGAGTTGATGGATATTATCGGTAAAAAGAAATCACCAAAGCAAGCTCTAAAGAACACCATATCAAACACAGTGAAAAAACAAACAGATGGATCTTTAGCCCTCCGATTGAGACAAAAGAGAAAAACGAGAAGGAACTCAAAACGCTCACGCACTGGACGAAAGAAAACAACCAAACGCAAAACCACATTTCACGAAAAAGAGTACCCAAAAGAAGTCGGTCGGACTTCTTCGCCAAAGTAAAAGATGATCGGTAAATTGTTACCAGCCAAAGCAACGCATAGTTCGTTGGATTTTTTCGAGAAACCAGCTCTCCTGGTTACATGTGATGGAAGTTTTTGTCAGAAATTAGGGCCTGTTTACAGCCCTAATGGACCAATGCTAGAGTTTGAAGTTGCAGGAGACCGCAACAATTTCATTGATCTCCAAAAAATTTTTCTTCAAATCAAGTGCAAGATTGTACAGTCTTCTGACGCTGATTTGAAATATGACAACACTGCTGCTGCAGGTGTGACTAAAACAGACGCGCTAAACTTTTGCAACAATGTCTTACATTCACTTTTTTCTGATTGTACAGTATCTGCTAACGGTTTGAAAATTCCAAGTGCCAATGGTAACTTTGCCCACAAAAGTTTCATCGAAACCAAATTTTCTCACAATAAAGATGCCAAAAGCACCTGGTTGGCATGTCAAGGCTATTCTTATGAAGAAAACCCAGGAGGAATTGCAGCATCCGAAATCACCAGACGAAAAGCTTTGGTCAGAGGATCTGCTGAGTGTACATTTTACGGAAAGGTGGCGGTTGACTTCTTTACCTGCTGTGATCCACATCTCAGTGGTGTAACACTTCCAATCTCTTTTCGGCGATGAATTGACGATTTTTCTTTAATTTCAGATGACGCTGCAAATGCCTACAAAATAAAAATTACAGAAGCTAACTTATATGTACGGAAAATGACGCTGAACGATGATGTTGTGTCATCGATAGAAAAGACCCTTCTGTCCAGTCCAGCATCCTATCCATACCTAGAAACGATTACCAAAACTTTTCTGGCTTTTGCCGGTTTGCAGAGCTGGAAGCAAGAAGATGTTTCTGGTAGAGAACTCATTAGAACACTCGCCATTTGCTTAAACACGAACGAAGCTTTCCTCGAAAGCAAGCTGCTTAACCCATTTAACTATAGGAAATTCAATTTGGAACAAATTTGCATTTACCGTAATGGTTCCCCCGTTGCTGATAGTTCTATTTCAACTGATGATTCAAAACGTGTTTACTTTAAAACTATGTCAGATCTAGCCTATATCGACAATGGACATGGAATCAGTCTAGAAGACTACCCAAATAATTTTATCATGGTTTTCGATCTGACGAGTTCTCAGCAGGCGTCTCATGATTTTATTCTCCCTGAACTTACAAATTGTTCTGTACAAATTGAACTAAAGTTTTCTGCTGCCTTAGCTTATAATGTAGAAATATTCCTTATTGGGGAAAAAGCAAGTACCATTTATATTGATTCGGCGCGGAAAGTTTCATAGAATCGTATTTTACCAGCTAATGGACGAAGACAATTTGAACTGTCTGATTCAGAGATGTTTGGAACTAAAATACAAATTTCGTGGAGTTTATGTGGTTGATAATTTTCCAACCAACTTAACCGACAACAGCTTCATTATAGTCAATATTTCAACGTCTGCATCATTTGGAACCCATTGGATTCTTCTCTGCCAAAAAAGACAAGAGCTTTTTTATTCAGATCCCTTAGGCCAAACAATATCGTCATACAAACACTTGCAGTGCAGAATCGCCTCAAACTTTAATGTTAATACCGTATTTGAATTACTGAGAAACCAACCTATACAGAAACAAAACTCAATTTTGTGTGGCTTATTTTGTATTTATATTGCTCATATTATTTTCAGTGGACAAAAACTTGTAAAAATGAGTGATATTGATTTGCTTCGTTTTGCGCTTCATATGATGTTCTAACATTACTAACATATATTGAAAATAATTTTTTTTTCAAAATTTAATTTTTTCATCATAAAGGAAACGAACACACAAAACATCAGAATCAATTTCTAAATTTCCACATCCACTAATAAAAATATCCATTATTTGACAAAAAGCACCAGCATGCGGTCCAGAGAGAATCGATTGAAATCTTTTCAGAATTTCAGTTGTTAGTTGATCAGTTTGAATTGGTTGATTTTTCTGCTTCAATGAATTTACTTCCAAACTTTTGTGTCCTGCAAAGTTTCGTTGTAAGCATTCTGGATGTTGAAATTTGTTTGTGACATTTTTTGTAAACATTGGCAAACGCTTTTGTACGGAAGCAGTAGTGTCTGCTTTTGAGTATCCGATGGAATTGCTCTTGGCGTACTCCACTGCCAGCAAGAATTTTTAAAAAAAACGTCTCCCTTTGTTTCTAGTTTTTCCGAAGATGAGAACAGATACTTGAAAATTGTAAAAAGACACGGAACTGAACACGGTTTTGTTTGTTTGAGAAAGTCAGCTGAGAACTCCGACACGTCGATAAGAACATGATAATGATTAGTAGGGTTATAATCACAGTGGATACTCTCCAAATGCATGCAAAAGGCAAAGTTCTTGAGACAAGAAAAATTAGGTTTTTCTTCCAATATTAAATATTTAAAATTTTTCTGAAACTGTTTGAAGAAACCCGGAGAACGCTCATACATTGCTTCCACCATTTTCTAAGATATTACAATTAGTCTGAATTGTCGTGCTCGTCGTCTTTTTTAGTTTTACGTCTTTTCGCTGCTGGAGCTTTGCTAGCGTGATCGTTTTTAGTGGCTGTTCCTACAACAGCAGCCGTATTTTAGCTGACCTTTTTGACAAAAGCTCAAACTCATCTAAAGTTAAAGTAATTCGTTGTTGAAGTTCATATTCTTTGTCAACTTTTTTAAACAGCTTGAGAAATACATAGGCACCCGTATTTTCATAAGATTTCACTGTTGCACGTATCAGTCTTTTCTCTGTTCTAGAGATTTCAAAATACACGTCTCCAAATTCTGCGTCTTTAACAGCAGTAAATGGCATTTTCAAAAATTTTGTACTTAAACTGTGTCAAACTACCTGTTTTGAAAGAATTTTCGGAAATGATTTCATTTACAAGTACCTTTAACACACAAAACACAAGCAACACTTGAAATGCTTGCTACTGATAAGAGCGCTCTTAGTTAACATGTAAGCTTCTGACTTGAATTTGAATGTAAGTCTAGGTTATAAAACTTGGCAATTTTGTCAAAATGTGAGACAAAACTCGTAACCCTTACTTAAACTGTTTTATTGCGTTGGTAATAAAGTTTATATTTTGGATAATAATACTCAACATAGCGCAGGAACTAGTGCAATTTAATGGAAAACAGATGTGACCTCTTGATGTGTCCATAGATAAGAAAGAACTCAAAATTACACAGCAAGCGGAAACGTGGGAGCTTTAGGCATTTGATATAACACAGTCTATACTGAGTGTGCTAAGTATTCAACAAATTTCACACACAAGTGTTGCTAATATTCGTATTTGCCGGATTTTGTTTATTCAATTTACACTCAAAACTATAGTTGTTCAGTTCTGCTCCATTTTCAAGAGAACAAATTGAAAAAGCACTTTACAAATAATGTTTTACCATATTCTTTGCAAGTCTGAAAATTCTTAGGAGCGCAGTATTGTGTATCACACTCAAAACAAAAACTACATCGTTTTTATACAGCAAAAGAAAAATAGCGAAAAAGGCTGTTGGAGATCAAATGAACATTGCATCATACAAAAAATGTTCGTCAATTTTGTTGCAACACTACCAGATAAATACCTATCTACAGAAGACAATGGCACGAAAACTGTGCTAACAGCTGGAGGATACAGCGTTCCTCGGAAAATGCCCCTACATTTCCCCTATGACATTGACACACTTTCTCCAGACACAAAGACTTTTGTACCGATACGATTGTGACTGTGTACCTATTTTTGAGAATCAACTCGGCCACTTCCAGGCAATAGAAGAACTGGCTCAACTTTGGGGAATTCAACCATCACCAACCTCACCAGGTACTTCACCAATTGGATCACCGGCAACAAACGACCCGAGCCCCATTGTTACGCCGGAAACAACAGATACAAAACGAAAAACAGTTATTGCTTCAATCATGGACAGAATTTCTTGGAATATGGGGTCAACCGAGCAGTTACATCCAAATTTCGGTAGTTCTCTTCTTTCAGAGACAACTTTTGTGACACCAACACAGAGTGCAGAGAATGATACAGTATCCTTCGAAACGTACAGAACCTCAACCAACACAACACCCTTGAATTCAGAGACTCCCAAAGTATGCAATGCTCCACAGAAAAAACGTGCCAATCGAACACCACTTATAGATATATTTGAAGACTAAACTAATTTCTGAGAACTTAAATTTTTCCAAGCAGTCACCATTTTTATGAACCTCTAAATAAATTGTGTGTGCTTTAAAAATATTTTTTGGGTGTGAAAACTTAAAGAAATATCAAGTTGCAATTGTAATTTTAATTGAACATCCTAATGTCTCTTTTTATTTAGAGAATAAAACGGGGAAGAGAAGGCAGAACCAAAAAAGTATTCCGTCAAATTGTTAGTTATTTTTGAAGGAAAACAACCTCACAATGTATAACATAAAAACACATTAAGCAAAATTCTGTTTAAAACACATATTGAAAAATGAAAGGTTTTGAAATGGTAAAAAGTCAATTTTCATATGTAGAAATTTGGTAAAAGTGCAAAATTCTCACTACTTAAGTAGTTATAAAAAACTTTTATTTTATCCACCATATAGTAAAAAAAGGTTTTTAAATATTAAAAAGTCAATTTTCATATGTAGGAATTCAGTAAAATTTCAAAAATCTTACTACTTAGGTAGTTATAAAGAACTTTTAATTTTACTAACCATATAGTAAAAAAGGTTTTTAAATGGTAAAAAGTCAATTTTCGTATGTAGGAATTCTGTAAAAGTGCAAAAATCTCACTATTTAATTAGTTAAAAAAACTTTTATTTTCCTAACCATAGGGTAAAAAAAGGTTTTTAAATGGCAAAAAGTCAACTTTCATATGTAGGAATTCAGTAAAAGTGCAAAAATCTCACTACCTAAATAGTTGTAAAAAACTATTATTTTATCCACCATATAGTAAAAAAGGTTTTTAAATATTAAAAAGTCAATTTTCATATGTAGGAATTCAGTAAAATTGCAAAAATCTTACTACTTATGTAGTTATAAAGAACTTTTATTTTATCCACCATATAGTAAAAAAAGGTTTTTAAATGGTAAAAAGTCAATTTTCATATGTAAAAGTGCAAAATTCTCACTACTTAAGTAGTTACAAAAATTTTTTATATTACTAACCATAGGGTAAAAAAAGGTTTGTAAATGGTTATAAAAAAATTTCACATTTAGCAATTCAATAAAAGTGCAAAAATCTCACTACTTAAGTAGTTATGAAAAACTTTTATTTTACTAACCATAGGGTAAAAAAAGGTTTTTAAATAGTAAAAAGTCAACTTTTTATGTAGGAAATCAGTAAAAGTGCAAGAATCTCACTTTTTAAGTAGTTATTAAAAACTTTTATTTTATCCACCATTTAGTAGAAAAAAAGGTTTTTAAATATTAAAAAGTAAATTTTCGTATGTAGGAATACAGTAAAATTGCATAAATCTTACTACTTATGTAGTTATAAAGAAATTTTATTTTATCCACCATTTAGTAAAAAAGGTTTCTAAATGGTTAAAAATCAATTTTCATATGTAGTAATTCTGTAAAAGTGCAAAATTCTCACTACTTAAGTAGATATAAAAAACTTTTTTTATTCATCATATAGTATAAAAAGATTTTAAATACTAAAGAAGTTCATTTTCATTAAGTAGAATGCATTTAGTTATTCCACAATCACATTTATGATTTTCACCTAATGACATTTGGTAAATGTGTTATCAGTATTAGTGGTAAATATCAAATCCCTAATTTCAGTTGGTTTCTACCTGTCTTTGTCTAATATATATAGCTACAATTTACTTTTGCACAAAGATAAGATAGAATGTTTACTGTCTTTCAAGGAATTACATTGTGTCCACATAAAACACGCCGATAATAGCGGTTTAGAGCAATTTTAGTCAAGAGTATAAGAATACTGCCAAGTGTTCCAGAAACCTGAAAGTGAAAACTGATAATAAGGTTGAAAAAACAACGGAGTTTTGATACACCCCTCAAAGAGTAGAGAAAGTCTAAAACAAGTTTTGTAGAAGAGTATTTTGAACAGTTGAACTGTTTCCCGACAGAAAAGGGTATTTTGTACTTATACTGCAATAGCTATGTTTCAGTTTTGGTAAATAAAATATATAACTACAACTACACCATAACCTTTTACCATGCATGGAAATAATGGAAATGAGTAGTTCTGAAACAGGAACCAACCGCTTATTAGTCAAAAGTTAAAATGGGTTAAAGTGGACTTACACTCCTACCAATAGTTGCGTTCCAAACTTGGCAAATTGTGTCAAAGTGCAAGCACACCCTTATAGGGAAATATTCTCGTGTAAAACACAACTTTCAACTAACTAACACTCCCTCTAATTGTACCAGTTAACTGTTGTTACAATTTGACTTCATCTGCTCCGTCGTTTTCTCAGTAAAACCACCAGACGAACTTTCGAAAGAAAAAAATTGAAAGACTCAAAAATGACCCAACCGTGTGAAATTTGCGCAAAGGAAATGGCCGACAAAAGAAGCCTTCGAGGACACAAACAGCGCGTTCATGGAGTTCAACCGGAATTCCCAGCCTTGGAGTGTAGCACTTATGGTTTTCAGACTCACAACTTTCTGATAATGAACCAACGCACCCGACGGGAGCACGGTGGAGAAGTTCAAAATCAGTGTGCCTACTTCACTTTGGTTTTCAACAACCAGAGTAACTTTCATCAACATCTGAAGAATGCTCACGGATTGCCTGTTTGAAACCGAGGCCAAAGCAAAAATCAAGCGGTACCAGCACAGTCGACAATTCGAGGTGCCCCTGAGATCTACGAGATTGAAGGTATTGATCACACTGACGTTTTGTCTTTCTTGAACTCATCAAGATATCACATCAATGAACTTATACGTCAAAAGGTTCTTGAAGGTCCTCAGAAAGTTCAAATTTGCCTGAGCATTACACTCACTAAGGGGGTTAACGAAGAAGAAAAACACGTTACAATTTACGCTAACGCTGAAATGCAAATTGTGTACGCGGATGGTCTCTCCGAAGAGCAGTTCTTTGAGTCCGTGCAGCATATTGTAAACGTGGTTTCAAGGTATGCCACATGTGGAAGTGGTTGGATTATTGAAAAGGTAGAAAAACTCGAAATTTGATTTGCAAAATTCAACCCTATTCGGGGATCAACCTATATAGCACTTCCAACTGAACTTAGTGCTCTTAAATGCCTGCTCAATATCAGAAACTTTAACGATCCAAACTGTTTCTTGTATTGTTTCAGGGCTGCCTACCATTTGCAGGGGAAAGGTTGCCCCCTCACGCAACCTGGGGATCGGTACAGCAAAAACACAAACCCCGCAACATACGATCGCTCAAACCTTTTAACTCATCAAGCAGTGGTAGATTTCCCGATGCCGATGCCAATTGACAAAATAAGCGAGTTTGAAAGATCTAATGAGATAAAAGTGAACAATTTTCGATACGAAAAGAAATAAAGTTTGTACCCTTTCCGCGTTTCAAAGCACAACTCTGATTTTGTTGTTGATCTCCTACTGATAACTGACGGTGAACGTTGCCACTACGTGCTAATAACGAATCTGGTAAATTTAGTTCGAAAAGTTCAAGGGCGGCAGATTGATGCACGCGCTAAAATCTGTCACAACTGCTTTCATGTATGCTCGAACAACGAAACGCTTCGAAAACACGAAAAACCTTGCTATCAATTCGAAACTTGTCAAGTTCTACTACCTGAGCCAGACAGCAACAGTCTCGCTTTTACAAAATTTAAAGCAAAAACAGCTCTTCCACTGGTTGTCTATTTTGACCTAGAGTCAATCATTTTTCCGGTATCATCAGTTGAACAAAATCCACAGACTTCAGGAACTCGTGTTTTGGACGAACACATTCCGAGCGGTTACTGTTATGTAGCCATTTCACATGGAAGTCCAAATTTGGAGTTCTTTCACCTGTACAGAGGGGAAGATTGCATGCAAGTTTTTGTGAAGCAAATGGAGACACTAGCAAAAGACATCTACGAAAAAAAGCAAAAACACAGGTACTTCACAGGAGCATTTGGACAAGCAAAAGAGCTTGCGACTCACTGTTGGATATGTGAAACTACTTTTTCTGCGGACAACGAAAAAGTCTTGGATCACTGTCAGTTCTCAAATCAGTTTCTTGGCTGGGCTCACTCAAAGTTCAATCTACAGCGCAGAACACAAAGCTTTGTCCCCATAATCGGACACAACTTGTCAGGATATGACTTGCATCATGTTGTAAAGAGTCTTCATCATTGTAAACCTAACAATAAATTTTCAATAATACCTCAAACTGATGAGAATTATATCAGCTTTAGCTTTAAAGTTTGGATTAAAGATATTGTTGACAAAAAACAAAACGTCATACCCATATACGGAGAACTTCGCTTTATCGATTCTCTTCGCTTCATGCAGTCGTCTTTAGACAAACTAGTTCAGTCTTTGCCTGAAGATAGTTTCGAGATACTCGATAACCATTTTGAATACTGTGACAAAAATGATGTGAAACTACTGCACGGTAAAGGTTTCTACACCTAATCTTACATGGACACCTTCAAAAAATTCACGCTAAAAAAATTGCCACCTATGAAGTGCTGGATCGACAAGCTCAAATCAGGAAAAGTCACAATAACGGAAGCTGACTAAGAAAAAGCGAAGCTGATCTTTGAAAAATTTGATTGTAGAAAAACGGGTGACTATCACGATCTGTACTTGACAGTCGACAGCCTCCAGCTCGCCTGTTGGTTTGAGCGGCTACAAGCAGTCCGTCTGACTCGTACAACTTGGACTGTGCTCAATATCTATCAGCACCACACTTAGCGGGCGATGCCTTTCTGAAGATATGTTACCCCGACCTGGAGCTCATCACAGATCGCAACCATCTGGATCTAGCAGAAGAATTGTTGCGAGGGGGTATGCCCTCAGTGTACACAAAAAGACTGTTCACGCCAAACAACAAATATCTGGAAAGTTTCGATGACACGCAAAAATCAACATATGGTCTCACCATAGATGCTAATAACCTCTATGTTGGGATCATGAAGAATTTCTGCTTGCCACTCAATTTCTTCCAGACGGACACAGAAGTGACGATTGAACAAATTTTACAAACTCCAGACGACGCAGAATTTGGATACATTGTCTGCGTCGACTTGGACTACCCCGACTCAATTCACGATGCTCACCAAGATTTTCCAATGGCAGCTACCCCCCGAGAACCTGTGGACAGCATATGGTTGAGTAGTTACCAGTTGGACCTTTTGGAAGAATATCATCTCCCAAAAGTTTCAAAGAGCAACAAACAGCTTCAAACACTCTATGATAAGAAGGATTATACACTGCACTATGTAACGTAGAAGATTATGAACGTAACGGCCTTAAAGTTTGAAAACTGCACAAGGTGCTCAAGTTCAAACAATCAAAGTGGATGGCAAAGCATATTGAACTGAACACAAGATTGCGGCAAGCAGCAACGAGCAAAATTGCTGAAAACTTCTTCAAACTCATGAACAACTCTGCTTTCGGAAAGTGTTGTGAAAGCATGCGAAACCGAGTTAACGCTTTCCTGGTCCGGGATGAACGACCTCTCCTCAACCACATAGATAAGTTTAACATGAAATCCTTAAAAATTTTTGATAAAAACATGGCAGTCGTGACAACAAGAAAAACGAAAACAAACTGGGTGAAACCTACAATAATTGGTGCTTCAATTTTGGATCTTTCTAAAGCATTCATGTTTCGATTTCACTACGAGAATATGAAACAGTGGTTCAAGTGTGAATTTGTATACTCTGATACCGACTCACTTACATATGCTGTCGATTGTGTTGACTCGTATGAGGAGCTGGCACGAGCAGAAGTCAGCACAGAATTCGATTTCTCCAATTACCCTTCTGATAACGCATTGTACAACACAGAAAATCATATAGTAACTCTCAAATTTAAAGACGAACTGGCACGGGTGGTAATGGAAGAGTTGTGTGGCTTGAAACCCAAAATGTATTCAATACAAACGAAAAGTATGTGTAACATTTTATAATATTAAACCAACTTCCAGTTTTGAAACTAACCAAATTCATGAAAGCGTCTTTTTAATATAATAGGAACATTGACACCTAGATTAGGAAAGCACATAAATTAAAATAAAAAATGGATTGACTGTAATGTTGTTTCAGACTGTCAGAAAAAAAGTGCAAAGGGGATAACACATGAGGGGCAAGAGCAACTAAAGCACGAGGTCTCCAAGAGGGTATTGAACAGCGGGGAAATTGTCCGCGTCAAAAATGTGACCATCAAATCAGAGAAATATGAGTTGATGACACTGGAACAAAACAAAGTTGCGCTTTCGGCCTACTGTGACAAGCGGTTTTACCTTCACCCAATAAACTCCCTACCATTTGGACATAAAAATATTAGAGAGTGTGCATTTCACAATGTTATATTAAATGATTGGGACTGGGAGTCAGAAAACGAAAGCGACTTGGATTCAGTTTCACAACCAACCCTGGAAAATGTGATATCTGAAAACAATAGTTTTTCTCCCCCCGATTCAATCAGCCAGATTATTCAGAAAGGGAGCTTGACCAAGATATTGTTGACTGGAATGAACCCTACGCAATTTATCCGCCAGACCTTGACAATTCTTTTCTAGAATTGGAAGCTGTCAAAAGCGAAGCAAGCAATAATAGTGATATATCTGATTTATCTTCAAGTAATAGCCTTATAATAGAACCAACACCAAAACGCAGACATCTAGTATGATACGATTCAAGCAGTGAAGATAACTGATAACTTACACATAAATTTAGTTGAAGTGCATGGATAAATTATATAAAGCATTCATATAAACTAAATACAAATTATTGTAAAAATTCAAACTTTATTATAAAGAGAAGATAAATAAAAGGTTTCTCTAACGTCGTTTTATCGTGATTCCACGACGGCTAAGAATAATTTCCATAGGGGAATGGCTTTTAACATGATTAGTCAAACCATTTTGTTGGGTAAAAACTTTGAAGCAAATTTTACACCTTAAAACTGGGTTTTGGGTAATTAGAGGGGACGCAATAATTGCTGAATTTTGACACTAGTGGTATCGTGTGTCAACTAAACGCCAAAATTTCCGATCGCAGGTTTCACATTGATATTTAAAATTGTTGGGGTGTATTTCTCCAAAATGAGTAAAAAGATCTTCAGAATTTTAAAATTTGGAGTGACACAGAAAGCAGTCCAACAAGGGACGTTTTCGCTTTGGCGGCATTTGGAATTCGTATTCTTGTATTGGGTGTGGAGGTTCTTTATAACTGTGGGTAAAATTTTGAAATGGGCCCAGACCAAAACAAGATTAAAGTACCCTGGCGCAGACATATGACGAATTAACTTTCAAAGCAAAAGGGGTGGTAGTTGAAATGGTTTTAAGCCAAAAACGGCAAACCAGTCACGCAAGTGGTGGGAAAATGGTTTTCTAAGATTAATTTCATGCATGGAAGGGGGAATAAGGAGAAAGAATTTTAAAGTGTCCCACACTGTAGTTTGCCCAGGAAGACACTTGTGTCCCCCCGTAGTGTTCACGGGAAGACACTTATGTCCCCCCCGTAGTTTGCCCAGAAAGACACATCACTACTTGCAAGTTTCCCAGAAATCAGTCGCAGGGGGTACCATAGATGGTACGCTTTTTTACTTTTCTAAGAATTCGTTCACATTTCCGGTGGTATCATACTCATTCAATACTTGCTGGGAAGATTTTACATCAAACAATCTCACTCTAAAATTAGTTATCTAGATTCACCAATTTGAAAAGAATATTGATTCTAAGCTCCATTTCTTGATTATTCATTTATATAAATTCTCTGATCAAAATCAATTTGCTTTTGTCTTTCTAATCTAATCTGGTAAGTTAAACTTTCTTACCAATTCTCACTAAGTTTAAGACTAGAATTTGATCAATATTCTAACATCCCCACTCAGACTTGAGCTGATTGCGTAGAGTATGTTCCCATCAAAAGAGTTCTGAATGATTCCACCTTCGATACGGGTAAAGATTTCGTAAAGATATCGGCTGTCATTTTGTCAGTAGGAACTTAATGAAGTGAAATAGTCCCATCTTCCGTCTTTTCCCGAACGAAGTGAAATTTTGTCTCTATGTGTTTGCTAATTCAAGCATTGTTTCTATGTAGCGTTCTTGGTCGATTATGATTTTGGCCTCTTTTCGTCTGATTCTCAGACCCAGAAACCAGTGTAATCTACCTCTGTCTTCCTTGTGAAATGTTGCTTCGTGTGCCTCTTTGACATCGGAGATCACTGTCATGCTTCTTGATGCCACTATGATGTCGTCAACTCAGACCAAGATGAAGGTGTGACCCTCTGTCTCTGCTCCTCTGCTCTTGCGAACAAGCAATGGTCATTCCTGCTTCTGGTGAAACCCTGTCTCAGTAGGAAGTTTGCCAGTTCCTTATACCAGTTTTTAGCTGCCTGTTTCAAACCATAAATTGACTTATCCAGTCGGCATACTAACATCTCCCTATCTGATCCTTGTTTTACAAACTCCTGTGGCTGTTCCAGATACACTTCTTCCTCTATTGGTGAGTGCAGGAAAGCCGTCTGGACATCAAACTCGTGCATCAAATGGCCCTGCTCTGCTGATAATTGAAATAGAACCCTGAATGTCTCTGGCTTACAGGTAGGCGCAAAAGTCTCAAAGTAGTCTTATCCTTCCACCTGTTTGAATCCTTTCGCCACATAGCTTGCTTTTTATTTGTCCGCTTGACCACTTGGTCCCAATTTCACTTTGTAGGCCCATTTGCCCGGTATGACGTCCCTGTCTGTGAGTGGTCATACTAGGTTCCAAGTCTCGTTGTCTTGGAAAGCCTTGACCTTGTTCCTCATTGCCCGGTGCCACTGGTCCCAATCGTCACCTTGCTTGGTTTCGTAGACTGTTCTGGGTTCTACATAGTCACCCTTAGTCAGAGCAAGATGGGTCCTGACTTCTCCAAAAAATTGCGGAACATTCATTGCTCGTGACCCGCGTCTGGGCTCTGCCCTGTCCCCTTGCTCAAGTGCCTCTTCAAAGAAGCCAACTGTCTCTGACTGTTGGAAGTCCTCCGTTTCACTGTCTTCAAGTGACTCCGAGTCTCTGAGACTCCCCCTTGTTGCAGTAGATTCTTCATCCAGTGCTGCTTCCTCAACATCTGAGGCATCTCGTCTCATTGTGTTTTCTTGATTGTTCACGCTCTCTGCGTCATGCCACTCCTCCATTATGGCAGTAGATGTGCCCTGCTCCTCTTTGTTGCCATCGTCCTGATGGCCATCATCTGAGTGCTAGATCCCCAGTTGCTGTGACCCCTCATCTAGTAGGTCGGGCGTCTCTGTGTTGTCAGGGATTGAGCCCACTTCGGATTGCCAAAACCTTGCGTGTGTTGGGTACGTACACTGGGTATCCGTTGTCTCCTACAGTGTAACCCACAAGTTTTCTCTCCAATGCCTTGGGTTCAAGTTTACTGACATCTCTGTCCCGCTTCCTCATAATGACTGTGCAACCAAAAATAGATAGTTTACTAATTGAAAGCTTAGGTTTTATACCTCACAACAACTCCGCTGTGCATTTTTCTTCTCCTCGTCTCACAACCAAGTTCCTGATCCTTGTTGCATGGAGAATTGCTGCTCCCCACATCATCTTGGAAAGACCTGAGTCAATGAACAAGCATCTTGCCATCTCCAGCAGTGTCCTGTTGCACCTCTCAGCTAACCCATTCTGTTGTGGCGTCTCTGGTATGGTCTTCTCTTGTATAATGCCTGCATCAAAACAAGACGTCTTGAAATGCTATCAGAGAAACTCCTTTGCATTGTCTTGTCTCAGCTTCTTGGGCGTCCCCACACTGAGAGCAAATTTCTTCAGGCTGGCCAGTGCTTCACTCTTTGCCTAAAGCAAGTCCACAAACACAAACTTCGTGTACTGGTCTGCAAACACAATGCAGAACCGGAACCCTAACAGTGACTCTACTCTGAAAGGTCCCATCGCGTCTGTGAAAACCATCTTCAGCTTCTCTTCTGCTTTGGTCTCTGCCACTCTTAGTACTGGAGTATTTGTGATCTTGGCCATTACGCACACATTGCATGCATCATCGAGTTCCCCCATTGTCTCCCCCCTGGTGCCTTCCTGACCACATCCGCTTGATTCAAATTACCCAATCGTCTGTGCCACTTCCTTGCACTGTCAAGTTTCACGCTGTTGGAGCTCATCTTGAATTCTAGAACGCTGCAGTGTAAGTAAAACATATTATTTTCTTGTTTTAGTTTTACCCGAGTTCCCTTCTGGAGTTTCATGCAGCTATTTCCGTTTTCGAAAGTGAAGCTATGTCCCCACTCCGTGCATCTTGATACTGATAAGAGGTTTGAAGAATAGTCCAGCACACACAAAACATTTTTGAGTTCGCATTGGAATTCCCCTTTATTTGAGGGTATGCTGTTTCTCACACAACCTCTGCCCACCACTCTGGAAGCCTCTCCGTTGGGATTTCTGACCACTGATTGAATGGGCACAAAGTCCAGGAACGCATCGATGTTCCTCACTATGTGATCTGTATAACCACTGTCCACCAGCATGCCTGTCTTCCACTGGGTAAAAGCTGCTCAGTATTCCTCGTCTCGTGAAACCAATGTTGGACCCATTGCCACTGACTCATGTTTGCCTCCATCTCTTTGTCTCTTGCATGCCATGTCTAGATCACCTTCCTCACCACACTTGCTGCCTCCTTGTGCTGTCTCCTCCCTCCCTCAGTCCTTGGCAAAGTGTCCAGGGATCTAACACACAAAGCAGTTTCCTTTCTTGGGTCCCTTCTTGAAGTCACGCTTCACTGCCAGTGCCAATGAACCACTTTGTCCCTTGTGCCTCTGTGTTGAGCTCTCATAAAAGTTCTGCAGCCCTTTCCTCAATTCTGTGAAGTTCGTTGCCGGGTTAAAGCTTTCCTTTATAACAAAACGTTCATACCATTTTGACAGACCATTGAGGACCAAGGCGTTGAAGAGGGTCTCTGACACTGCTTCCCCTGCTTCTTGTAGCCTTGTGAGCAACTCCTGTCCTCTGATGAAGAAACTATCCAAATCCTCAGCATCCTCGAGCTGCAGTCGAGCAAGCTGTACCACCAAAGTCTCCACACTCTGAAATCTCTCTTGCAAAAGCTTCCAAGCCATTGCTCCATCTCTGATGCCGCATCTCCCACACAGTCATGTCTTATCAGCGTGAGGGTTGTTGCTTCTAGAGTCAGTTCCAGATGGCACAACACATTGTTCCATTTCTCCTTGATGTCTGCAACTTCCTTCTCATATGCATCCTTCTGCACCTTGTGGTTCTTCTTTTCGTCATTGCTCGCCGCATTGGCTAGTGGTGCAGGCTCATTGGGTTGCTCCTCTGTCCCAAGCAGTAATTTTTAGAGTCCCGTCGTCTGCATCATTGCCTGTGACTTTCCTGTGTAGGTCAGCAGCTTCACTGGCTGTTGATCCATCGTAGTTTGAGCAGGCAAAACAGTTTTGAAGAGAAAAGGTACTAAGCATAAAAGGAGTATGACTGTCAACAACAAATTATTTTGTTTTCGAAATTAGTTTTATGACAGGAAAATTGCTGGGCCCATAACCTTTTGGGTTTTGGGTTTTCGCATGCGGAATAAAAAGCGTTTTTAACTAAGTCGAAAAAATAATTTCTCAAAATGAGAGAATAACAAGAATGATATGTTACAGTAGAATTTAGAGATTTACAGGAGAGATCTGATTATTAGATCAAGATTGTGATTTGATTTTGGGGATGAAAAAAGACTCAAAAATCAGCTGTATATATATACCCATTATCAGTGCGAGAAAATCCAGATATAATCGTAGCGCCATGATTTACAGTGGGGGTCGCAAGGGTTACCCAATATGGTTTGCTTCTGCAAATTTCCCAGAAATCAGTCGCAGGGGGTACCATAGATGGTATGCATTTACACTTTTCTGAGAGTTTGTTCACATTTCCGGTGGTATCATAATCTTTCAATACATGCTGGAAAGATTTTACATCAAATAATCTTACTCTAAAATTAGTTATCTAGATTCACCAATTTGAACCGAATATGGATTCTAAGCACCATTTCTTGACGATTCATTTATATAAATTCTCTGATCAAAATCAATTTGCTTTTGTCTTTCTAATCTGGTAAGTTAAACTTTCTTTCTAATTCTCACTAAGTTTAAGACTAGAATTTGATCAATATTCTAACATCCCCACTCAGACTTGAGCTGATTGCGTAGAGTCTGTTCCCATCAAAAGAGTTCTGAATGTTTCCACCTTCGATACGGGTAAAGATTTCGTGAAGATATCGGCTGTCATTTTGTCAGTAGGAACGTAATGAAATGAAATTTTTCTTGCCATGAATTTTTTCATTTATATTGTACCTTTTGGTAACGACCACGATTTTTGCTTCAGTGTATATCATTTTTAAAAGATGAGATTGGAACGGACAGGCCTTTACATTTTCACCAGACATTTTATGATGCTGTAGTAGTTTAGGAGATCGCGAACAAAGAAAAAGGAGCTAAATTTCAGTGACTGTAATATAACATTAGCGACATACAACATAACAAAATGGGCAGCTCTCGATCTTTTGAGAAATAAACGCTGGCCCAAAAAATCTGATCCATTTACTAACCGTGTCAGAATCATCTCGTCTAGAAAGCTAAAATTACATATAATTTTCTGAAATTATTTTTGATATGTTCAATTTTGTGTGCTTTTCGAGAAAAAAGCTACTTTTCGAGTTTAAGCAAACTTTTGCATCAAAAATGAAATATACAGAGAGTATTTAAGTGCATTTTAAACATTAAAATGGGGAGGACGAATCCTCTTCAAGTATATTGTAATAATTTTAATTGCAGCATCCTTGAAGTATTGAAACTTTTTAATAGCTGAGAAACATATTAAAAAGTGTTTCGTAGAGCCAAATAATTGTGAAAGCAAAACAAGAGGCATATATTTGCATGTAGTACTACCATCACAAAAATCGTCTCATACAAAAGTACTTTTTGAAAATATGATGAAATATTGGAGCTATGAGGTGATGAAAACAAGGAATATTATAACTTATAACTGATTGATTATCGGTTATAAATTTCATGTACTCTTTTAACCTCGCTTGTTCAAGGCGCTGAAGTCAAAAGGGGGTTATGTACCCCGTCCAGTGCCAATGATTATTGTTCACATTTGAGAGCATCGGGGTGGTGTTATCAGGTGTCTCTGTAATCTGTACCGGAAAATTACGGTTGTCACCAGTATGTGTTATCCAAACAATTAATGAAGGAGCAGGTAATTACATTTCCTCGGCCATCCCCCCAAACAACCACCCACAATCATCAATCACATATGGTTATAGGCGGGGCTATTCTGTCGGCAAAACATTATTAGTATGATTTCATCAGTTTCACTATGATGCAAAAAGAATTCCCAAAACCCTTTGAGGTACGAACTGCAAAATTACTAAAATGAAACCAATTTTTAAATAATAGAATTTTAAAAATACGGACAACTCCGTCTGAAGGTATCAGAAATGGGTATGCTTTGTTTTTTGAACATAAGATAATGTTTTAAAAATTTTTTGGAGCAATTAAAACTTTACCACGCTATAGCAAAGCGAAGTGATGGAAATTTTCAAAAGTTAAGAGCTGAATATTGGTGTAATTGTAAAAACTCTCATTTTCCTTCAATTGATTAGGAAAACAAAGCAAATATAGCAAAAACTGAAGCTAAAAATTAATTCTTTTATTCTATTGGACAGATACGGTTGTGGATACTGGTTGTATACATATTGCTTTAAAAATTTGTCAAAGGCATCCTAGCATGGGGTGGGGGGGGGGGGGGGGGGGGGAGGGGGAGGTCATAATTATGTCTGACCACGATTTTTTTGATGATATTAGTCAATTTTCATGGCTCATTGATGTTCATAAAAAATTTTGCAAAATAATCTGTTACAATCAATTATTCTAGATCTGAAGTTGCTGTATAAATTAAATTAAAATCAATTTCAAGGGCCAACGGTGCAACTTCAACTGATCACATGTTTTTGAACATTATATTCTTTTATAATTAACTTTGTCCTTCCCGTTTTCAGCATGGGATCGAAAACTGCATCAGCAAGGCAAAAATAGATATAAATTTTATTTAAAACAGAAACCTTTTTAGCCAGTGTTTTACATTTTCTTGTCAATCTTGCTGCGAAAAAACAGAGTTTTTCGATATAAAACTTTTCGGTGAAACTTACCGTCTGTTCTTCCGCCCTATTGATCAGCGGATTCAAATCTTGCAAGGATATTGCAAGATGACTGAATAGTTGCAAGATTCCAGCAAGAATCTCGCAAGATATCAATGCAGGCAAAATACAAAATCGGGGTACTAATGTTGTAGAAAACACTTTCGAAGCAAATTATTGCTTATTAAACAAGTTACAAAATAAAATCAATAAAAATTTTTCTAGCCGGGACTCAAAGTCTTGCATGAACCTTTTCAGTTTTTAAAATCGAAAAAGTTGAGTTTCTCTTTAAGCTATAACCAACTGAAAACCAAATGAATTGTCTGTTGCCAGAATGCTTGTTACCTTTCAAAATTAGAGCGCCTTCTTTGTGAATTTCTCTTTATCTCGATTTTTTTTGTCCCTTCGATGTTCGGAAACTTTTAGCTCCCGGTATTAGAAGTCTTTTAATTTAGAAACAACCATGGTTTAGGTATAATTGGGTCCAGTGAATGATGTCTTATTAAAAATTCTTTTCCCCTCAAAACTCTTTTTTTTCGAGATCTGTTAATTTTGATAGAACTGTTTTTCCTGTGTTTTGTAGTTCATTCTGTAGTGCCAGCCATATTAAGTGTTTTTAGTGAAAAAGTTCTTAAGGGAAGTTGAATTGCAAAATTGTTAGATTTTTCATAGAGTTCCGATTTTAACCAAATATTTACTTTTTTCATTTTTCTTGGTAGTTAGTTGTTGTGTATATTTATTTCAGATGTTTTTTAAATCCACCAAAGCTGGTCTTCAAGCCGTCATGCAAAAAGAGGTAGAATTGTATTTTTGGACAGCTATGTGGTTTGGTTTTTGTTGCACCCTGTCATTACTTTTATAACTTTAATTGTAACATCCCCTGCTGGTCCCAAGCCCGGAATTAAAAGGGTGGAGTACAAAACATCCCATACTATGCTGGAAAAAGCTCAAAAAAGTCAGTTTGTAACATGAGTTGAAAGAATCTTCTGACACAATATATATTCCATTTCATGCTTATCATTGACATTTTTAGCTCATCTGCCTTCGTCATCCTGCCATCTAACTGCAAAAAAACTCAAAATCTTGCAAGACTCTTGCAAGAAGAATACAAAATCTTGCGAGATTCTTGCAAGAAGAATGCAATTCTTGCCAGAATCTTGCAAGATAAAAGCAAAAACTATGTATTATCTTTCTTGCAAGATTCTTGCATGATTTTGAATTCTTTGATTACTAGGGCGTACTTTGACTTGGCTTGATCGATTTTTTTCCAGCTCCTCGAGAAAAATAGATTTGAAATTTTATGCCGGACAGATTTTTTAGCCATTTATGGATTATAAAAGGTCTATACGTTTGTTTGGTTTGCCCATTTGCTTCATAAAAAATTGATCAGAAAATGAAGCACTCAATCATTAGGAAAAGGTTAAAAAAATTACAAAAAACAAAGAAAAATCATATTTCCGTTTTTTTAAATACATCATAATACATGCGTTTTGTGCTTAATTGTTCGAAAACCGAAAATTGAAATATATTTTTGCTTAAAGCCCCAAACTTATGCGGAACCCAGAACTAACAACTAGCTAGCATATTTGACGATGTATTTGACAAGTAAAGACCGCCTTTGACGTCCTTTTGCAACCACTTTATGTTGCATATTCAAGTAAGTGATTAAACTCCGTGAAATTGTTTCAAAAGCGCTATCACATCAGTTTACCTGTTGAGAAAAGTGATTCAAAATTTCTTTCTTAACCTAATTATTTCACCTACAATCCGACAATTTTTTAAACTGGTGATACATTTACTCGAAAGCTTCGTGTACACAGTATTTTAATCAACCACTAGTGAGTATGTTGGTGCAACAAATTGCGCAAAATTGTGCAGCATTGTGCCTTTTCATAACGTTAGCTACCCATTTTTTTGGTGTCAGACCGTTCAATACCTCTGTTTGCACACAATCTATTGTACGCTAATTAACCGATTTTTGACATTATATCCAAAACCATATGAGATGCACTTTGGTCCCGGTCAACAAATTTATATTATTCAAGCTGTTTTGTTCGCTTAAAAACTATAAATGCTCTAACCCAGGTTGAGGTTCAGCCCGAAATGTTCCTCTAATCAGACCCACTCGAGCGAACAACCTTTTATTTCCAGCGGGAAATTACATGGTCTGGACGGCTGTTAGAGCTTACTACAGTCTGGACCATGGTCTGATCAAAGGTCACTTTGTTCTCGAAAGTCTGATCGTATGATGATTCGAGCGCGCTTGGGTGTGATCAGAGGCTGCTTCCAGCGCACTTGAGTCTGATCAGAGGTGGCTTGGAGCGCACTTGATTCTGATCATAACTGCTCCGAGCGCAGGATAGTCTGATCCGAACCACTTCGAGCGCAGGATAGTCTGATCAAAACCGCTCCAAACAAAGGATAGTCTGATCATAACCGCTTTGAGCGCAGGATAGTCTGAATGATCATAACAACTTCGAGCGCAGGATAGTCTGATGACAACCACTTCAAGCGCAGGGTAGTCTGAATGATCATAACAACTTTGAGCGCAGGATAGTCTGATGACAACCACTTCGAGCGCAGGGTAGTCTGTTTGTAACCGCTTCCAGCGCAGGATAGTCTGATCCGAACCACTTCGAGCGCAGGATAGTCTGATCAAAACCGCTCCAAACGCAGGATAGTCTAATCATAACCGCTTTGAGCGCAGGATAGTCTGAATGATCATAACATAACAACTTCGAGCGCCAGATATTCTGATGACAACCACTTCGAGCGCAGGGTAGTCTGAATGATCATAACAACTTCGAGCGCAGGATAGTCTGATGACAACCACTTCGTGCGCAGGGTAGTATGTTTGTAATCGCTTCCAGCGCATGATAGTCTGATCAGAGGACCTACATAATACTTAGGTAACCTACATAATTATATATTGTGATAACACTGTGATACCAGCGTGATAACAATTAAATGTTCAATTGCACATAACTTTTATAAGAAACAGATCAAATCTAGAGTCATTTTTTATTTGCATCTCATTTTTCAAGTTTTTTCCAGTGAATCTCCTGAGACTCCCCAATTTTCAGAGATTATTTTAAAAACAATTAACAAGTTTCGTTGACTTTGTCCTTCAGTTTTTCTTTTTTGATTGTATTTTCTATTTTCCAGGATGCACAGCTTGTTATGTTTTCAATTGCCCCCTTATTTTCTTCCCCCCTATTTCAGCAGTCCTTTTTATTTCGTCGAAAAAAAAATTTCCGCTTTATTTTAATTCACAGCTTGTTCAAACTTTCAAGTATTTTTTTTGCGTTTTTTTGACGTCTCTCGCCCAGTTTTGCTATTTTCTCACCCTGCATAAAGTGCTTCGAAGCAGCACTTGCTCAGAAATACATTTTGTAATTTTGATCTTATAAGTCTTAGTTACCACCTCTAATGCTCATTGGTATTTATACTAGGCTCTGTATCCCCTCATCAAGATACAAGTGTAAGTCTGACTAAAAAAGTAAGCCTGAGCAAAATATTTCACAGTTTAAAATGTTTATGTACCAAAATCGGTTTTTTTTCCGATTCAATCCCAATCTGCATTACGGGAATCAATAAAACTATTTTCAAGAAATCTGCATGGTATCTTTCCTAACATGTGCAGTTATATAGAACTGAATTTGAGTATATTATACAATCTGTTATCAAAAATTGTTATTACATTCGATTCGAGTCTGCTAGTTATTTTTATTCAAAGTGAGTGGTGTAGAGTAAATGGCTTCGCTAGATTAGTTAATGGTTGGCTTGGCTTGGACGGAAGTTCAATTTTAGTTCGAGTCAATTTCAGAGTTTTCTAGCTTTGTTTGTTTAATCAGTTTAACTGCAAAGAATCTTGAAGCAGGAAGGGCAACGCAAGAAAAACTTGAAGTGATTTCTTTACTGAACCAGATCAAGGAATGGAGCAGGAGGAAGAAATACTTCTTCAAGAAAGAGATTTTTTTGTTCACATGCGGCTTTTTTTCAATTTTTTGAACTTAGAGGTTTGATTATGGTTTTGTTTTAATTTTACTCTTAATTTGATGTTGTATCAAAGTTTCTTTTATTTAATATGGGTTTATGTAAATTTGCAGCTCTATGAGATTTTATGCTGATTTTTACTCTAATTTTAACGGATTTTTCGTCTATTGTTTTTGTGTTAATACGTTAAGTTGGATTTCGAAAGACGCTTATTAGTTCAGAAGAAGTTTCTAGATACCAACTGATTACAATTTTGTCGGTATTAAACCATTTTTTAGATTAAAAAAATCGATAAACTGTGAACAATTTTTCCTCTTTTTTGCTGTTTTCATTTGTTTGTCTATAATTTTAATAAATTTCATAACCTTTTGCGACTTGACTTTTAGTGCGCCAACATTGTACTACTCCACTTTGTTCAAATAAGTTTTCTTTGGTTTTAGATGTCCTTGTATTATAAAAAACTCATGTTTTTTTTCTAGCTTTTTAGTTCAAGTTGTTTCAAGCTTTTTTTTTGATGAATTGATGAATCAAATTCAAATTTTTTAAACTAATTTTCTCACTTTATACTTATTATTCTGACTGTGAATTCTTTGCTGACAGAGATGACTCTTCGAAACTTTTCTTGAATTTATTCTTTTCAATCGGTAGTTTTGTCGGATTGTAATTAAAACAAGAAGTGAAACGCGTGAATTCAAGTATTTAGAATTATTTGCTGAAGAAACGTGAAAAACATAGTTAAGAGAGTGTCGCGTTTTGGGGGACAGAGCAAGTTAATTTGGTGTAAAAAAGTTGCTTGGTGAGCGAAGTTTTCTGATCGCTTCGTTATTTTTAAAGCTGATTAATAGTTTAAACTCTATTTTTCAGTTATAGGTATTTATCTCATTAATTTCAAATAGTGAGATTGCCTTTAGAGTCATTTCTGACCGTCTGAAGCCTTCAGTACTCTTATAACATAAGTTTTGGGCTTTTTTTCAGCATTTGCCTTTTTTTTCCTTTTTTTAACAGTCATTCAAAATTATTCTTAAAGATGTTTTGTCCGTTTGTCCGCCTATCGATTGAATTGACTTTATTATATTGTTTTCGGTGCATATAATTAATTGATTTTATACAGATTTGAGCCAATTTTTTTATTTTTTAAAGCAGTAATTCCTAATTCTTCCATTATTGTTTTTCTATGTCTTTGACACTATTTTTTCATATGTACTTTGTGTCATTATTGACAGGTCTCATCTGATGCTTAAGATTTTTTAATCAAGCGAAGTAATCGGTTTTGTGTATATAAATATACACAAAACCGATTACTTCGCTTGATAAAAAAATCTTAAGCATCAGATGAGACCTGTCAATAATGACACAAAGTACATATGAAAAAATAGTGTCAAAGACATAGAAAAACAATAATGGAAGAATTAGGAATTACTGCTTTAAAAAATAAAAAAATTGGCTCAAATTTTTTTTCAAAAAAAATTAGTGAATTTTTGAGAGTTTTGTCCCGTTCGCATTGTTCTTTTTGTTGTCTTATGACCAAGTTTCATTAATGACAAGATTTCATGGTTGCTGAAATCAAACCGGTCAAAGATGTTTTACGACTTTTGAAGTAATTTGATATGGTGTAATTCAAATTTTTCGCAGGTATTTCTGAGGTTCTACCATTATAAATTTTTAAAGATTTAAACTAAATTTTAAAGATATTCTGATTATGGCCAAAGCTTATGTAGAGCTTATTGTCAGCATATGTAAAGTATGTTCTTAATTTCAGTGATCTTCAAAACACCAAGTCATGGAAAAAAGACTTTTCCTATTGTTCTTCGATTTTGTTACTTTTTCTCACTTAGGGCCAATGAGGACTTTGTTGATGCAAAGTTTGTTTAGTTTGATTAAAATTTAAAAATATTAATTATCAGATTAATAATTAGTTCAATTCTTTGGAATGTTATTCAGGACTTGTCCTGCAAAGTTTTTTTTCTTAAAAACCACTTCGGTTCTTATGTAGGTGAGCACTTATTGCAATTATTTAGTTTGAGTGACGCGAAGAGGTCAACGAGTTTCAGTCAATTTATGTTTCTAATAATACAGAAATTTTAATAAGATAGGTTCACACTTGATTTTTACCCGACTGACTGTCCACATGTTGCTTCTTATACTTTAATTGAATAAAGTTTTTTGGATGTGCTTAGAGCCCATGCCACATTTTTTGATAAAAAATTTTAAATCGTTTTCCAATCTAAATATAAACCTTATACGGCTAATCACCTTCTCAGGCAACCTTTTTAAACCCCAATAGTAGCCATAATTAGCCCGTTATTGACGTCCCATTAACCGCTATTCTCTCCTCTGCAGTCACCCAAACACAGTCACCCTACCATTCTTTGGGCAACTAATTGGAACCGGATCCGATTTAGGGTATTTAAGGAGATTCATTACAAGTAATAACCCGCCACTCGTGCTCATTCAAAGTGGGCAGGGTGTGTGTGTGTGTGTGTGTGTGTGTGTGTGTGTGTGTGTGTGTGTATTGTGTGTGTGTGTGTGTGTGTGTGTGTGTGTGTGTGTGTGTGTGTGTGTGTGTGTGTGTGTGTGTGTGTGTGTGTGTGAGGGGGGGGGATGGGGGACGGGGATGGGATAATCATTTGAGATTAGAGAATGTTTTAGAACAATTTTAAACCAAAAAAGGCCCAGCATGTAGAATGAAGAGCCATTTAATTTATGCACAAAAGATGCGCTTTATAGAGGCTACAAAAGGCAGCCAAGCGCAACTAGGCAAACTTTGCACCAAATGGACTTTCAAAACAAAGAGCAGTACGTATCTCATATAACACATAAACATTAACCATATATACAGCAGCTCATAACTGGTCAAATATTATTACCAAGTTGGCAAACAACTTTCAGCATAGACAACTGCCGGCGATTGTTAAGCCCTTTTCAAACAAGCTAGTCTATGGGGGTTTACCGGACGCGCTACTATTTTTGGAAAAGAGAGGCTGTGCTGTGATTGAAAAATAACAGGAAAAGTGACGCTGGTAACATAATTTGATTTGAAAAAAGTGAGAAGAGATGACAAAAATACGAAATCGGTTACTGACTACAGCAATGCAGCAGTGAATGCTGAAATTGAGTATCTATTTTGCCCCCCCCCCCATCCCTCAAACTTTCAGTGGGCACATAATTTTTACGCCCACCATCTAAGCGCACGTGTTATTTGTTTACAAGGTAACTTGCGACATAACAATACGTAATTTGTAAGTGGGGGCATTAGAAACTTTAAGGGGGGGGGGGGGGTTGGGGTGGCAGAACGGATCCGAAATTGATCGCTTTTTAGTTACGTTGATTTCTAAATAAAGCTATCAACTTAACGACTTTTTTACGACTTAACGAAATACGTACAGTTAGATTGCTGTTTGAAGGAGAAAAAACTTTGAACTTCAATAGTTCACACTTGCTTATCGGAAAAAATGCAGGTCAGTGCTGAAAAGAGAAACGATAGCGGAAATAGGAACAAATTTTCACAACACAAAAAACAATATATGAAGACTAATTTGCATTCAAAAATGACTATGGCCTTTGAGGTTGTGCATGTATCTAATTGGTAAGACGCCATTGAGTATATGTCTCAGTGCTAACTTAAGGGTAAGAGAGGTAAGTGTATAAGATTGTGTGTGGTTGTTTTTATCAGCAATTACTTTTTTATCAGCCCCAGGTTGATAAGTTACTTATGTCAATGTACTTGACTCAAGTATTGCTCTTCAAAAGGTAGCAGAAATGAATGCGATAGAAATAAGTTTGCGGCAAAATACATTCAGCCGCTTTTTACTGAACGAAAAAAATAAATTGGCTGGCATATAGAAAACAATGGATATGGTTTATACTTTTCTTTTCATAAAACCTTTTTCACAGTTGTAAAAAGGGAACTTAGATCTTTTACGATCCAAGAGCCGAACTGAAGAAATCTTGGGTTTACTGCTACTATTTCAGATTCGTTTGGGGGGGGGGGGGGGGGGGGTACATATCTATTAGATCTAATAATTTGCAGATTAGGAATTGCAAGTAAAAATTATCGAAATCTTTGCAATGAATTGTTGAATGTTTTTGATTCCCAATAACCTCGACTTTAAAAAGATTTCAATGTAACCCTTTATCTCGCCTTTTTTCTTAGAAAATTTTGAAATATATTAAGTTAACGAACACGTGGTTGTACTTGAACAGATTCATTGCAACTTCTTGCTTTCAAATATGCGAGGCAAAATATGTTTAGTGAAGATGAATTTGACCTTATTATCTAGAGAAAATCGAATATTTACAATATGCCTTTTGAAAGAAACTTTGAAGCTAACAAAGTCTCCTGAAGTTGGAAATTTTGACATTATCTCAAAATTAATTAGTTCTGTTTGAATGAAAAATCTTCTCGTATTTCTGAAAATTTCGCAAGACAATCAGATAGTGAAAAGAGTCTTAATATTTCCTTAAGAACTCAGAAATGTGGTATACGAATAAAACAAGTTCTATTAAAATTATGATGTTTCCCCCAAGGATAACATAAGCATGAAAATGCAAACTGCTAAACCTCTGCGTTTTTTTTGTTATGAACCAAAATTGAAAATTTTTTCATCAATTAGACTTATTGTTCATAATTAACAAAACAGTTGCTTAAATGTAAACTGTTAAAAGTATAATAATTTCTATTGAAATTTTGATTTGACTTTGGAATTTCAGATTGAATATGAAAAATAACAGAAACTCGAGCATTTGAACTAAAGATCAAGAGCACACGCTGACCCGGAAAATTAATCAAAGTAGTTATAAACAATGGCCGCAGATTTTTCAACCCCAGCATTATATTCATATTATTCCACTTGTTTTTCCAAATCTATTATTGTGAGTGCTAGCTTAGTGATAAAAGTTTTGATTCGCAAAATCAACCCAGAACATTTACAGCAAAACTTTTTGCGAAAAACTTATTTGAGGCTCTCACTGGATTGCTTGAAACGAAAATGGAACTATGAGTCAAATAATTGGGCTGATAAGGTTACGTCAAATATCGGCAATGACAAAATGATTATATTTTCAGATTCTTCTTACCTAAAATTAGGATTTCTTGCTAAAATTTGCATCGTTATTTTGAAAATAAGACCTTACTAAAATTTTGCAAGGTTTTAGGCTACAATTCATCTTTTAAGAAATAGAATTTTTAAAGCTCCATTTGGTAAATAGATTTTATCAGAACAAAGTATCTTGAAAATGTCAAGACTATATCATAGTTTCTTTTTTCTACTTAATATATTGCGGCTGAGCTTAACAACTAAGAAAGCAAATTGAATAGCGCTTCAAGGTCATTTCAAGCCTTAAAGCTAGAATAGCGTGACAAGTGAAATTTAATGCTACATTCTATTGAAGTCATACGGATTTGTTCAATTTCTTCAACATTTGTATTTAGCAACTATTAATAATACGCAATCGTCATTCATGAAGTCAAACTATAACTCAAATTCGAACTACCTCAACCACCAGCAAAACGATACTACGACTTAACAGTATTGCATCAGATTCCTTGCGATTGGATTGCGAATCAACCTGTTATTGATACAGAATATTCGACAAAACTTCTACATGGTTAACAAATTTCCCATGACATCAAATTTACACTGAAAAAATGACGTTATGGAAAAGTGTTCACATTCTGTCGACACTATTATCGGCAACCAATCAACAGTTGAAGTTGACATTTAAGTCCACGTGACTAGCAGCATAAAAGGAGCTCGAAAAACTACCAAAAATCAGTTGAAACTTGTTGATTTGGTCTTATTAAACTGACATACAGTGCGTATTGAAGCACACTTTCTAGAGCGGTGAATTACATGTCATCGTGTCTTGTTTCTGTAGATCATATTAGTGATTGTACAGTTTTAACTTTACTTTGACTTGTGAAAAGAGAATTAACTTTGATATTCTCAAAAGTTTCTTTCTGAGGAACGAAGTTCCTAAGCAAGAGAAACTTTGTGCAAAGCATAAAGTCAGTTTCTCTTACTGGCTTTAACGAAGCCTAGCGTAGTCACTGATTGCGATATTGAGCAATTGAGTGCGCTGAAAAGCACAAGGTGCAAAAATTGTTACATTTGTTAACTTTGATTATCGGAAAAAGTCTCCGAAAATATTAAGAAATCGGAGACGGAAATTATTGGCTCTAACCAGTAGCTAGGACAGTTACCTAGAGCTGAACATAAGGGATTTTGCAATTTTGAATTATAACTTGAGTTATTAACGAAAAACTCAACAAAAATTTGATTGTTTCAATTTGAATTATTTTGTTATTCTGAGAGAAACAAGTTTGTTATAAAGCAAAGCTGAGCAGTTAGTTATCAGGACTAATTGAGCAACAGGTAATGCAACGGCATTCTACAGTATAGCGGATAATACAGTTCACAAAAGTTAACTGCAAAAACACAATATCCGGACAGATTTGAGACCGCTGAAACGAACTGGGCGGTGTAAAGTTTTCCTTGACTTTGATAGGAGAGCAGCCGTTACATTTGGTCCGCCGACCCGGGAAATGGAAGGCAAATTGCTGTCCAATCTGATGAAGAGAGTGCCGAAGGCACCCCTCAAAGAGAATCAAACAAATCAACAGCGCAACACCAGTGAGGCAGAGCGAAAGTTTCGAGTGCAATTCACAAAACACGTTGAAGAATTGACTTCGTTTAAACGGAACAAGCAAAGCAAAAAGCAACCAGGCAACCTAACACAATCAGCAGAGAGGAGCTTCAATCAACAACTCAAAGGTACGACAAGAAGTTCCAAGATTTATTGGAAGAAGTCAACACCAAAACAGGGATTGGCTACAAAATAATTGAAGATTCAGATCGACCCAACAAACTAAAGGTCCTCTTCCAACAGACTGTTCACCTTCTAGAGGAAGAAATACCCAAGCAACTGCAGTGTCGAAACAAGCTTGTGCCCTGTCAAGCTAATTTCGTTGAAGAGCATCTGAAAGAAGCAAGGAAGTGCAAAGCAAGTTTGGACTATCATTGGCTTTCATATATAAACAAAGGCACGCAACCAGCAATGAATGCAGAGCAAAGCAACGCAACCCTAGCAGTGAACAACAACGAGAGCAACAACTATCCAACGGACAACCCAGTTGCTCAAACAGTGCAAAATGGAGCAACAGGAAGTGGCCAAGAGACGGAGAATGCTTCTGAAACATCTTCAGCAAAGCAAAGGCGCGAGGAAAGGATGAAGAAATTCGATATCGAAATCAAAACCAAGATGCGATTGGAACAGGCACGGTTCGAGCGAAGGAAGCTAGAGCTGGAAATGCAAATGAAGGAACTGGAAACCAAGCACCAATTACTGGAGGAAGAGCGTGAGCTAGAGCGCAAAGTGAAGAGAACAGCATTAGAAAACGATTATGGTCGTTCCCAATCAACTGGTGCTCGAGACAAGTCACCCTTCAACTGGACCCCAAAAGAAAGAGATGTCTCAGACTGGGGCAGCAGGATCGACAACCTTCTAACACCAGAACGATCAACAGCTCGCTTCGAAGTAACCCCTGAAGTGAACAGGCATAGTCACTTCTCACGATATCGCAGCTCATGAGACCGATCCTCAAGTGTTGAAGACCGAGGCGTTTCCCCCAGAGCTGGTCAATTGCGATACAACACTGGCTACTCAGGTAGTAGCAGCCTACCAAAGCTGAAGTTGAACAACTTCGACGGAAACCCTCTCGAATGGCCGGAGTGGTCTAGTATGTTCATTGCTACAGTGGATCAACGACCAATACCAGACTCAGAGAAGATGAGCCATCTGAAGACTCTACTGACAGGCAAGGCAAGGTCAGCAATCTCTGGAATGGGCTATTCTGGACAATTTTATGGTGCTGCATGGAGCATTCTGGAGAGGAAATTTGGAAGGCCTCATGTGATCATTGATGCACAACTGGAGTCTTCGCAAAGCAAGTCAGGTGAAGCCTCACAACTCAACAAGTCTGATCAGTTTCTCAGTTATTGTTTCGAACTTTGTGACTTTGCTCAAAGAGTACAAGCAGATTGGTAATCTGCAATCAAGCTCGACACTGTATATGGCAGTAGATAAGCTACCCCAAGTTCTCAAAGAGAAGTGGTGGTTCTATGTTGATGATAAAGATGAAGATTGGCCTGATCTGTTTATGTTTGAAAAATGGCTATCAAGGATAGCATTCGTGCACGAAGGGTTTTCAGCGTTCAAGGGAGAGCAAAGAGAAGAAGACCGAAGAATCACAAATAGAGACAAACGGTTCTCGAAAACGTCGAAATTCAGTGCAAGTTCCAAAGTGAAAGAAACGAAGCAAACGCAAAGTGATCACTGTCCGCTAGCTGATGGAACTCATAAAATATGGAACTGTCCACTATTCAGGAACATGAGTGTGAATGATTGATACGCAGCAGTGAGGAAGCAACGCTTATGTTACGGATGTCTAGGTAAAGGACATGCAATCAAAGATTGTAAAGTCAATGCGTGCGGCATCAATAGATGCATCAAGAAGCACAACCGATTGCTACACTCAGAAAACCAAATAGACGAGGGTAATCACGCAGTCAGCGTAACGAAGTTACAAGCTTTCTTCAGATAGTTCCTGTCTCAATACAGAGCGGTGGCAACAGGCTGAACACATACGTTTTCCTCGATAGTGGATCAACGGTTTCATTCATCGATCAAAGTGTGCAAGAGAAGTTACGAGCCCAAGGCACCAAAAGTGACGCTCAACATAGCTGGCATACACGGAACAAAGGATCTGAAGACAGAAAAGTTCCTCTCAAAACAAAGGGACTACATTCAAAGGTGCGTTCAATCGAAAGGTTTGCACACCCGTCAATCTCCTTCGGAAACACAAACAACAACTACAACAAGCTGAAGCAAAGCTTTAACCACTTGAGTGTTTTACCAAATAAAAGCTTCAATTTGATGGAAGTTGGCATCATCCTTGGTCAAGATGCTTATGAGCTACAACGCCCATTGGACTATAAGATAGGAACACGAAATGAACCTTTTGCCGTTCTAACAGAGCTAGGATGGGTAGTCAGTGGACCCATGACGTACAAAAGAAGACAAAATGTTTGTCATTTCGCCTTCACTGAAGATGTGAAAGTGGCTGAGAATATCCAATCCTGGTGGGACATAGAAACCTATGCTTCCAAAATCAACGTCGTCAGTCAGTCAAAGAAGGAACTGCAGGCACAAAAGATGCTAGAGAGTACAACAAAGTTCACAGGCGAGTGGTACGAAGTGGGAATGCTGTGGAGTGAACCAGAGCCAAACCTACCGAACAACTACAATTCAGCCTTGGGTTAGCTTTACTCACTGGAGCCGCGATTTCAAAGGGACCCAAACCTGAAGAATTTGTATCAACAGTCAATAGATACTGACGTAGAAAAAGGATTCGTAAAGATATTGGTCGAGTCCGAAGTGAAAAGCACCTTCGGGAAAGAATGGTGTTTGCCAAACCATCAAGTGCTAAACCCGAACAAGCCTGGCAAAGTAAGACGTGTTTGCAATGCTGCCTCAAAGTACAAAGAAGTATGCCTAAATGATAAGCTACTAGCAGGACCTGATCTGCTACATGGGTTGGTTGGATTAATATTCAGATTCCGTGAAGGACCAATAGCCCTGACAGCTGACATCGAATCGATGTTTCTACAAGTGCAAGTTCCCGATCAGGATAGAAGTTGCTTGAGGTCCTTATGGCGTCTTAGAACTAACGAACCTGTTCAGATATACGAATATCAGCGTCACGTATTTGGAGCTAAAAGTTCTCCAACCTGTGCAAACTATGCTCTCAATCGAGTGGGACTGGACAACTAAAAAGAGTATCCGATTGCAGCAAAGGCAATACAAAACAACTTCTACATGGACGATTTCATCAAATCAGTAGAAACCCCTGAAGAAGCAATTGAAGTCTTCAATCAACTACAACCTCTTCTCTCATGACATGGATTTGAACTGAAGAAGTGGATCAGCAACGACGACGCAGTTACCGAAGCAATCCCAGAAGACTTGAAGTCAATCAGCAACACGAAGCAAGTCGAATCGGAACCCAGTACGGAGGGATCCTCAGCGCTAGGACTACAATGGACCGTTACTTATGAAAGCTTTCAAGTGTGTAGAGGTACCAACAAGGAAGTGGAAACCCCTATAACCCAGAGGAAGATTCTGTCACTGGTATCTTCAGTATTCGACCCGATCGGATTGTTTGCCCCGTTCAGTGTTAATATGAGACGACTTCTGAAAAGCATCTGGACTAAGAATGGACAACATTGGGACAACGAAGTGGAGCCTAGTGAAGAAGAAGAATTCCTGAGATAGAAAGAACAACTTCCAATAGTGGCTGAAACCAGCGATAGAAGGTACTTCAACAAAGAGAGGGATAAAACTGAGCTTCATGTGTTTGCTGACGCATCTGAAGACACGATGTGTGCAGTGGCCTATCTACGTTCACAACCAAAAAAATACTCAGCTGACTTAGCATTTGTCATTGGAAAATGCAGAGTGGCACCGATGAGGCATCTTTCAATACCGCGATTGGAATTGCAAGCGGCAGTCATGGCAGTGAGGTTGAAAAAACAGATAGTCAAGGAACATGAAATGAAGATAAATAGTTACAGTTTTTGGTCAGAATCAACTACGGTATTGCAGTGGATACACATTTCCCATCGCAAACAACAACTGTTTGTGGCCAATCGAGTAGCTGAGATACTAGATACAACTGATGTTTCACAGTGGAAACACGTGAGCGGTATCAACAACCCAGTGGACATTGGCACCAGAGCAATCAACATTGAAGAACTCAAGAGAAGTGAGTGGCTCACTGGGCCGGCCTGGTTAAAACGACCAGAAAGTGAATGGCCGGAGCAGGTGAACCTAATCTTTGCATCAGATGAAGAGAATATACCCTCATCAGTATTCATGATACAGGCTCAAGAGAAGAAAACTGTTATCCAGTGGGAACGATTCAGTAACTTCAACAGACTAGTAAATACAGTGGCATACGTACAGAGAGCATTGAACAAACACAAACCAGCAACACTCGTAGTCAGCATTGAAGAAAGAGAAAAAGCAAAAGCAACGATCTTCAAGTTACTACAACAAGAACAGTTTGGTGAAGAGATGAAATCTCTCAAAGCTGAAAAGGAATGTCAGCAAAATTCTACAATTATCCCCTTCCTAGATGAAGAAGGACTTATTCGAGCCAAAGGCAGAATAGGCAAAAGTCAGTTGGACTTCAACGCAAAGCCTCCAATTTTGCTACATTGGAAACATCATGCGATTGAATTATTCTTGCGAAACGAGCACAAGGACAATAAACACGAGGGCACTGAGCATGTAAGAAACATTGTTCAGCAGAAGATGTGGATCCTAGGCATACGGAACGCCTTAAGATCAATCAAGAACAAGTGCATTACTTGCAGAAAAGGCAGAGCACAAACGATAGCACCAGTAATGGCAGGTCTACCCGAAGAGCGGTTAGATGCTCCAACAGCCTTTACAAATGTTGGAGTTGACTACTTTGGCCCTTTCAGTGTGAAGATTGGACGAAGAAATGAAAAGCGATGGTGTTGTCTCTTTACATATCTAACAATGAGAGCGGTGCATATAGAAGTGGTACCTAAGTTGGACACAGACAGTTGTCGCAATGCTATAATGAGATTTATTGCCCGAAAAAGCAAACCAAGTACGATCTTCAGCGACAACGGGACAAACTTTGTTGGAGCTGAAAGAGAGTTTGCGTAGTATGTTGCGGCATGGAACAAAGAAGGAATCGAAGAAACTCTAATTCAACGAGGGATCAGATGGAAGTTCAACCCACCCGCAGCACCTCACTTTGGAGGAGTATGGGAACGGTTGGTGAGAAGTTGCAAGAAAGCAATGTATGCAGTGTTGGGGAACAGATCAGTCACCGAGGACGTTTTTCAACAACGATGCGTATTGTTGAGCAGACATTGAACGCAAGACCTTTGACTCCAGTCAGTTCAGATGTTAATGACTTAGAAGCATTGACTCCCAATCACTTCTTGCTTGCCAACAGGAACGTTTGCTTACCTTATCTACCATGCGCGGAAGAATTTGTTGATCATCAAAAGCTCTTTCGACAAACTCAAGCCTACACAAATCTCATATGGGACAGATTTCGGAAAGAATATCTGCCAACTCTGAATAATTGGCAAAAATGGCGATCTACGGCGAATGAAACCCTTAATGAAGGCGATCTCGTTTGGTTGATCAAAGACAGCGATAAGCGTGGATATTACAATCTAGGTCGAGTTGCTGAGACCATCGATGGGTCTGACGGTGTGATTCGATCAGCTATAGTTCGAACGAACGACGGAGTGTACAAGAGACCAGTAGTGAAGCTCGCCCCAGTACTACCTGGAAAAGATGTTTTCGCGATAGAAAACAGGGCCGGCGATTTTGCGGGTGAGCTTAATAACTCAGACATCAAATTGAATAGCGCTTCAAGGTCATTTCAAGCCTTAAAGCTAGAATAGCGTGACAAATTTAATGCTACATTCTATTGAAGTCATACGGATTTGTTCAATTTCTTCAACATTTATATTTAGCAACTATTATTGGTAAGCAATCGATTTCGAACTACCTCAACCACCAGCAAAACGATACTACGACTTAACAGTATTGCATCAGATTCTTTGCGATTGGATTGCGAATCAACCTGTTATTGATACAGAATATTCGACAAAACTTCTAACAAATGGTTAACAAATTTCCCATGACATCAAATTTACACTGAAAAAGTGACGTTATGGAAAAGTTTTCAAAATCTGTCGACACTATTATCGATTATCGGCAACGAATCAACAATTGAATTTGACATTTAAGTCCACGTGACTAGCAGCATAAAAGGAGCTGGAAAAACTACCAAAAATTAGTTGAAACTTGTTGATTTTGTCTTATTAAACTGACATACAGTGCGCATTGAAGCACACTTTCTTGAGCGGTAAATTACTTGTTATCGTGTCTGGTTTCTGTAGATCATATTAGTGATTGTACAGTTTTAACTTTACTTTGACTTGTGAAAAGAGAATTAACTTTGATATTCTCAAAAGTTTCTTTCTGAGGAACAAAGTTCCTAAGTAAGAGAAACTTTGTGCAAAGCATAAAGTCAGTTTCTCTTACTGGCTTTAACGAAGCCTAGCGTAGTCACTGATTGCGATAATGAGCAATTGAGTGCGCTGAAAAGCACAAGGTGCAAAAATTGTTACATTTGTTAACTTTGATTATCGGAAAAAGTCTCCGAAAATATTAAGAAATCGGAGACGGAAATTATTTGCTCTAACCAGTAGCTAGGACAGTTACCTAGAGCTGGACATAAGGGATTTTGCGATTTTGAATTATAACTTGAGTTATTAACGAAAAACTCAACAAAAATTTGATTGTTTCAATTTGATTTATTTTGTTATTCTGAGAGAAACAAGTTTGTTATACAGCAAAACTGAGCAGTTAATTATCAGGACTAATTGAGCAACAAGTAATGCAACGGTATCTTACAGTATAGCGGATAATACAGTTCACAAAAGTTAACTGCAAAAACACAATATCCGGACAGATTTGAGACCGCTGAAACGAACTGGGCGGTGTAAAGTTTTCCTTGACTTTGATGGGAGAGCAGCCGTTACACAATAACTGATCAGAATTTTTCTGAAAACCTAGAACAATAAGAAAAAGCTATCAAAATTGTTTGCAAATAATTAGTTCTTAAAGATCTGTAGATCTACAGATAAAAACTTTAGATCTGAAATAATAAATCAAAATGAAGACCCACTATTATTAGCAAACTAAAGATTGTTGGGTTAGGCGTCAATAAAATATAGATCCTTGAAATGAGAAAGAGCATAAAATAGTTACAATGAACCTGCTACAATTTTTAAACAGGATACTGCAGGTCTTTGCCAAATATTATGACTCATCGAATTAAATACATCAGAACGTTTAAATTGATCGTTTTTGCTGAAAACATTCAGATTATAGTTTTAGTTCCTTATTCAAAACAAACAGCCAGAGTTAAGTCTACGCCCAGTGAAACGAAACTTGACACTTCGTGATAGAACATAAATGATCTTGACATCTCTTGAAAAACTTGAAGCACCTTGCCAAAAACTCATAATAATAATTTTTCATGGAAAATTTAAAAAGATATTATAAAAAACCAAGAAAATTTCTTGACAGTTCTTGTCAAAATTTGAAAACACTTATTATCACTTTTGATCGCTGTTCGATGTATCTCGTCCCAGGAAAACAAAACAAAAAATCTCTTGGAACTCAATATACAAGTTTGAATGCGAATAGGTGTCAATCTCACTCTTGAAACAGTTTGTTTTTTCATAATCAAATATTTAATACAAAATTTGAGAGCATGGGACGTGTTGCCAAAAACATTAACTTTTTTTTTCGTTTCAGCTGCATATCATTTTGTTTCAGGTAAGTCAACTTCTTTTTTGTAGAAAAATAGTCATTTATTTTATGTTTTTATTTTATTTTATGTCATTTATTTTATGTCTTTCTTTTATGTTTTAATAGTCAAGCACTAAAATCTTGAAAAAAACAAGAACTCAGTGGTTCCTTGGCTTAGTATTCGGCACAATTTAATGGAGCAACGACATAACAGAGGGTTGGAACGCTTTATGTCAAAATGTTCATGAATTTCATCTGAAATCTAATTAATCGCAAGGTCGTACATCTTTTGTTATTATATTGCCATGTAACCTGTAAACCCCTAAATACGTAATGTATTTTGTCAAGATTATCCATGATCAAGTTTCGTTTCACTGGGAACATACTGTAAAACAAATGAATAAACGTTTGGATTTATTATTACAATACTGTATCTTCGATTGGCCATTGTTATCTGATGATCCACTGCTGGTAAACTTTGCTACACTAGACGCTACCAGGCAATCGAAAGTGTAAGTTTTTAAGTAAGTACAGCATTCGAGGTTTTTTGAAGTTTTATTTAACTTTCTCTGTATTTCAATATGAAGTTCGAGCTGAATAAGCTTAAAACTGAGTAGCCAGAAGGAACCCCATTTCCCAATTGTACACGAATTAATCGGGCGATTTACACCATCTGATCAAATTTATTTGGAAACAATTTTATTAGGGATTTGCAATGTAATCGAATTCAATCCCTTTCCCCTATTTCCTAATAATCTTTGACACCGTGCATTGATAAGATTAATCTTATTGAAACCTTAAACCTGACCTAGCGCTACAGTTCTAATTCACCCAAAGAAAGCACCCAAAAGACCTTGTGCCCACTCCAATCAACCTGAACAACAAGTATTTCCTGGATTAACTGCTCCGGACCAGACATATTTCATTATTATTCTCATTTTACAATTTCCAGCTCTTTTGGCCGAACAGTCGACCAGCAGAAGCATAAAAAGTTGGTAAATGTGTTCCGGTTTGGTCCCCCAGTTATGGAGTGTCATGAATTGAATGGTTATTTTGACAGCCCACCTATTATCAGGCAATATAACCCATTATTACCGCAAAAAAAGCGCACTGTAATTTTCAACAGAAATTTCAAACAAAAATTTTGTTCGCGAGTGGGGTCGTTTCTCAAAATAAAATGAGCTGCGATAAGCTCCTATGTACATTGCACATAATCAATACTAAAATCTGAAATTTATGCAATGACCGAAGAAGAATGATGCTCTCCCGGGTTAGGATCAAACAAAATTCCATCCGATAGGAACAATAAAAGGACACACATGATTCCTAGTAATCTGTAGAACGTCATATACGGTTTCTTATGTTTCATGCAAGGATTGTAATAGGAAGTGCGCTATGATTTGACTAAGATATGTCAATCCCGGCTATAGCATGTAATTCAAAATAGGTTTAATAGGAAAAGTTGAACACATCGGTTTTATTTTCTAATCGTATGTGTCGATGATTGACAAGATTAAAGGACGCAATAAATTGTAGGGGCAGTTTAGGATAAAGGGCAGGCGCAAAAACTACAATTATGAGCGAGTATAGCGGCGGCAGGAACTTCAAAGCAGAATATAACTTTAAATTTAGTTACCTTTTGACACACGTTTTCACAACTACCCAAAGTTTTGTTTTATAGCACTTCAAATAGAATTCAAAATCTGTGCATTTGCAAACCATTTAGTCCTAAATATGTTTAATGACTCATAACTGATTAGTTTTCAGGAAAACAGCACAATTCCAACCCGCTCACAACTTTGATCAAACTTCCTCAGAAACAGAAATAAGCTTTTCGCATAAGATGTGCCCAGTCTCTGTAACCTAACAATTCCCCAAATGGCAAAATGCTCATTGTGTTAAAAAAATACCCAATATGCCATATATAGCAGCACCCAATTTATTCCTCTATTCGTTCAATAATGCGATTTGATCTCATATTCTGTTTAGATAGTTTGATAAGAAGTCCCTGGTCAAATGAAGTAGTGTTACATCTAGAACTTGGTATATATGTATACACTTCATTACATTAAAAAAATATCGCTACCAAACATTTAAGCACTAAAATATCGCTTCCGAACATTTAAGCACTAAGGTAAAATGTTGCGTATGCTTTGGGTGGTATTTTGTCACATTGGATATTTTGTGCTGACAACCCCAACCTTGCAATAAGTAGCCACTATATGGCTGACGCTAAATACAATTTATTTGAAACCGACTGAGTGAAATCTAGAAAAAATTTGAAAAAAAGGATACTTAAAAGGTTACGTTGTATGTGAGAATACTGTATGTGCATTTATTATATACTTACACAGCAAAGTTTTCAAATTAATACATATCTTGAATCAATGTTTTGAAAATAATGTATGCATGGATGAAACATTGGATATTTTCCGTTAGCGCCCCCCATTCAGTTAGGCACCCCCATTTGTATATGTTTTAATATTTTGTATGCATTTGAATTATTACATGTGAATACGCGTGAGTGGGCATTTAGAAAATATTGACAGAGCGATATGGTTCGAAATTAATACGTGCATAATAATAACGAACTGCATATAATGTAAACATCAACCAAAAACTTGTTCTCATTGCATTTTTAAGAATTACGTGCTTTGTAAAGGGGTCTACTACTTTGATTTTCCTGAAAAATGTTGCCAATGAGGTTGTTGATGTTTTGTACTAGGTGCGTAATCATGATCATAAGTAACCTTTGCAGAAGGGAGCAAACCATTAATATTTGGGGGGTGCCTACGTTTCGGCTATATAGGACTGGGGGGGGGGCGCTAGCGGAAAAGGTCCGAAACATTATGTTTGTATTTTTTAACTACAGGAATCAAGTTAATATTCTGTGAAACTGTTGTAAAAGTTCTTTCTTTTCTCTCAGTTATCTTGCTGTTAATCAAATTTAAACAAGTTGTTGAGATTGAGAAAATTAAATTCTGGGGTTGCAAAGATATCACCTAGGCAGGGCGGGGTGGTGTACAGGAAAGATCCGCAACGTTAAATGGAAATCAAATCTAAAGCTCGGTTAAAGCGTAGTTAAAAAATCAACGTTTAAGTTTTTGGGCAGAAAACGATTTAAAATTTCTTGAAGGGTTTCAAAATGTGCAACAGCTTCAAACATCACAATACTTATCGCGAATTTTTATGAAGCCTTCTATTTGCTTACTTTTTGTTGAAACAAATTTCTGTAAATTACACTGGCATATCAGCTTTAAAAACTGTTAACCATTAATAAAAAGTAAGAACAAAAAGATTGGTTTAAAAATGGCAAGAGTGAACCGCGTTTTTAACTGATATTTTGTTATCATAGCTCAGTCTGACGTTAAAATGGTTCTCAGCGCTAAAGTTCCAATTTTATCACATTTTCAGTTGAAAAAAGTTCGCTTAATCTGATGTGCACTTTTGTATAGATGGCTCTTTTGTATAGATGGCTCATGAACAACAACAAATTTTGATTAATTTTACAGATACTGTCATCCCCACTAGAAGATCATAATCAGCAGCTCAAACCAAAATCATAACGTTTGGGTAAAGTTGAAAAAAACGGGGAAACACATTTGGCTGACCTTCAACAATTTGATCATGGGTCCACAATGTCAGCAGGCCCAAGTAAATTCACATTCTGTCTAGCTTCATTTGATCTTATTTGACCAGAAAGTGTGAAAGAAAAGCTTCAAAAATTTTGCAAAATGTCCAGGAAAAAATTGAAAGACGGTGCTGAGTTAACTTCTTGAGGATAAATATAGTCCTGAAGGACAATTTTGGCAATAAAGAAGCTAAATGTTGTTCGAAACTGCAAAGAATTACCCAAAAACTGCTACATCGTTTTTGCTGCCTTTTTTCGTTATAGATAAACTATCAAAAGAGGCAAATCCGCACTAATTTTTTTCTGATATCGGTAATTATTTCTGTCGCTTGTTTATATTTTTAACATATTTTAAATATATTGATAAAAGTATTTGATCCTGTTTCCTGTGACGCACAAATGCAAAGATCTTGGACTTGTTATCAACTTTTTATCAAATTATTTCCACACTCTTTTTTTTGTAATATTTCTCAAGAAATGGGAACAATTGAACCATTTTACGAGTGAATTTACAAAGAAGCAAAAAATGAAGATAAAAAGATGAAAACCATGGCAGGTTTATTTTTTGATGTTCGGTTTTGTTTGTTGATTATTAAGTAGGCAGCTGCCACTGATTGACTCTAACAGTGTCCTCATACCCTATGTTAAAAATGCTTACCTTTCTGGCCAGTATGAAGTATATGTCCGGGATCCAGGCAAAGTAGGCAGTTCTGGGTCCAGACAGGAACAGGTCCAGGTCTCTCTCCCGCTTATCGTACCACTGCAATCCAAGGTAAAAATCAAAACTGGCATCAGCTGAGATACTCCGGATGCTCTCCAGGGCCAAGTGGATCTAAAACAATTCAACCTGAATAATCCTAGCATAATGTTGCTTCAATTTAAGAGGACATTAATTTATTTAAATAACCCCGTCGAACTGATCTTGAACAATATCGTGAGAATTATTTTTGTCGTAAGAGTTCGTAAGAAATATGTATATTGCAAGATGTTATAATTTTGCAAACAAAACCGCTGATATAGAAATATGCAAGATTATAGTGATTATCTCACCGAATTCTTTCATGATGCTAACCACATCATGTAAAAAAAAGAACATTGTTAATTTCCTCTGGTACACATAAGTATAAAAAGCAAATGGTAAAAGAGGCAATGTAAAGTTAAGAATATAAGATTATGTAAAATTATAAAATCATTAAATTACTTAACTAAAAATTTGACCTTACATTATTAAAAAATGGCCTATATGCGAGCGTAAAATGTTCTCACAATTTTATATGTACATCATGAAGATTAAAAAATAAAATTAAAATCTAACGCTCTCAATGTCATGTTTTATATCAGTTACTTTTGGGTCCTTCAAAAATTCTTTCCAAAAATATTCTTTTGGTTTTTTTAAGGAAGCTTTCGATGTTGTTTTCAGTCTAATATTAGAAGGCAGACTATTATGAATTGGAGTGGTTTTTGCAATTAAAGAATCAGTTAAAAACTTATTGTTCTTTTTTATATCGAACGTTATTTTTTTGATCTGTCATGTTGTTTTATTCTCATGGTAGAGAGAGGTTAAATTTTATATGCTGGAAGATCGTTGTTGAGTAAGCGAAAAAAATATTTTGAGCAATGGTATTTCAAGAGAAAAAAACTGGTAGTATTTTGTTGCGAAGTTTGAGATCTGTAGACCGATCGTATTTTCTATTAAAAATGGATTTTATTCCCCAATTCAGTTGTTTTTCTAAAATTGTGAGTAATGACTTTTGCAACCCTATCAGAATTAGAGCGGAATAATGTAGATGACTTATTACTATTGCATTACGTAATAGCACTTTCATTTTTTATGGTAAACTTTTACTCAGTGTATTCAAAATTTTTATTCCACAAGCCGTTCTCTGATGAATCTTTTTCACTTCTCCATCAAATTTTAGTTTGCTATCAATGATTACGCCAAGATACTTCACACTATTTGATTCTGCTATTCTTTCATTGTCGACATTCAGAACAGTATTTGTTAACCTCTTCCTGGTGCTGAACACAATATATTCTGTTTTTTTATTTGTTCACTACTAACTGGGACTTTGCAAAAAAGTCAATAATTTTTGAGATGTTACGTTCAAGTTTTGTTTTCGACGATATTTCATCAGTGTCCGATGTAAAAAAAGTGTCGTCTGCGTACTGGACGACCGTGCAATCTTTTTCTACAATCTTTGCTAAATCGTTGACGTAAATGTTAAATATTAGAGGTCCTAAAATAGTACCTTGTGGAACTCTTCTTTTCAAATTTATCCAATCTGATTCAATTCCATTCAGAACAATTCTCTGCGTTCTTTCACTCAAATAATTTTTTATTAAATTGGTAGCATGTTTGTCAAAACCTATATTTTCAAGTCTCGGTCACAGTATTTTGTGGTTCATAGAATCAAAAGCCTTTGAAAGATCTATAAACGCCCCTGTAACATCTTTTTTCCTGTTAAATTCTAATCTTATTTGTTCTGTAGATTTCAGGATAGCATCAATGGTTGAAATTTGTTTTCTATAACCAAATTGACTAGCAGACAATAATGGCTCCCTTTCTATGAAACTTGTGATTTGTGAACTGAACGCCTTTTCAAAAATTTTTGACAAAGCAGAAATGACAGAAATAGGTCTGTAATTGAGTGGGTCTTCGGTATTCCCTTTTTTGAAGAGTGGAGTTACACAAGTTTTTTTTAAGATCTTTTGGAAATTTTCCTTCTGTAATGAACTGATTAATGAGAAAACATAGTGGTTCCGCTAACGCTGCTTTAGTATCTTTTATTGCCCCAAGCTGGTATTTTTGAAGGACCGACTGGTTTACTTGTATTCATTGACTCTATGAGCACATTTGTTTCCTTGGTTGTTATATATTGGAACTTGAAACACTTTCTCGGAGAAGTTTTAGGAGGAATGTTGTTTGTTTGTTGCAAGCCAATGAACTCTCCTAGAGTGGAAAATCTGTAATTTAGAATATTTGCAATTTCCAAGGGCTTTGATATCTTATCACCAAAACTGTTTTTTAAAGATTGAACTCTTGCGTGAGTCTTTTCTTTATTACAAAGATCTTGAATAAATTTCCATCTGGCTTTTTCACTGTTTAACTCCATAAAACTTGAAAGAAGTTGTTTTTCTTTTTGACGAATTAAATCGTTTTTAGTTCATCATTGCTAATTCTTGAAAACTGTCTTCTTGTTTTCCATGTAGCCATTTTTCTTGAAACAAAAATTTTTGGTTTATCTGTTCTAATATAACAGGCTTTAATTGGCGTTTTGGTGTAGAATTTTTATTTTGGAATCAAATAGTTTTCACTTTTTCATCATAAGTGCATATGGCAAAACTGGTCTAGGGTTTATTTCGATATCACCACTTATTAGTAGAAGGGACCATATAACAACCAAGAAAAAGGAAGGGTTGAATTTGGATGTTAAAGCACATTGTTTGCCGTTACAGCTTCCTTTGAATGAAGGTATTCGAGATGCATAAGGAAAACAGAAAAAAAAGTTCTGAAATACTATCGGAGGATATGAGTAGTACACATAGTATAACTATGAGTCAAATACCTGCCATTTTTGGCTATATCTGATTATAAATCATTACACGTTGCAAAATAGCTTAAAAAACAACAGAAACTGCAGCCAAAATCCATTTGTATAACGATATATTTGCCTCCATGGTTTGTAAGTGTTAGCCCTACTCACGTATGCACTTTGAGAACATTGCAAAGGTTGTTAACAAACAAGATTACAAGAAGTTAAAAGAAAATGACGTAAAAATGCATTTTTAATGAACGGAATTCCTTGCTGAAAATTAAAAATTATATCATCGTAAAAGAGAGCGTTGTAATTTGTCATTTGATTCAACATAACGCAGACAGGAAGTATTTTGATTTTTTCAATGTTTTCTTGTGTAATATACTCTCGCAGTTTTTCCCTGAATTCGTAAAGTTTGTTGTTTATCTGTTCGTTTTTTGGCAATTTTTTTAATGGAGGCACTTCCATCAATACCAATGTTTCTGAGCTGAACTTTTCTTTTATTGCAGAGACAAGATCTTTGTAACCTGAGAATAATGTTTCTAAATGATCTCTTTTTTGTTTTAGAATAGCATTGGTCCCATCCTGTAAAATGAGTGTTTTCATCTTTTTTGATCGTAACCCTGTAATAATTGCAGTTTTTCTTTTTTCGTCGAGCCTGGGTAAGCAGGTATACTGCAGTCCTGAGGAAAAGTCCGATCTCCTGCCAGGTGTTTGATGATAATACTACCATTAAAAAATTTTCTGTTTTCTCCTCGATCTTTAATGTTTCAAACTTTCGAATAAAAACGTCATTTTTTGCACTCGTGTTAATCATTGGTGTTAATATAGCTGAAGTAGTTGTTACCTGTGCTGATTTTTTAAGGAATTCACTCACGGTTACCACATGTTCGGCGATGAGACTGGCCTTCTCTTCTAATTTTTGATAAAGTTCGCAATAAATTTTATAAAGACCTGCTTTCGAATAACTATTACACTTTGGAATAAATTCCATACATCATCATGATTGGAATAAATTAAAGGAGGATATTTACAGGAGTAATTTACAATTCTTGATATTTACATTTAGAACTTTGTTACAGAATCTGTTGCTTAAAAAGAACTATTGAGCTAACTTTTAAAACTACCAATGCATAAGAATGTGCTTCAAACGTTTAAAAATGAAGGTCAGGAAGCAACTGTACAGAATGAAAGAATTGTGTGTTGTGACACACAATTGTATTACACATGTATTACACATCTAACCACATCTTGTTAATGATTTGTTCTCAGATCACAACTCGTACAAAAATTATTTAATTTCAGGCAGAGCAATATAACTGAAACAATGAGAGCGGAGAAATTGGTGTGATCAAAAAGCTCTCCTGTGCAAAACTAGGTGGTCCAGAAAACATCCAGTCTATCAAAAAATTAATAATGCATCCTTGAAAAGACCGCTTCCCGTTTTTTGAAGACCGCTTCCCATTTTAGTTGATCAAGTGCATAAATCAATCAATTTATGTACAACTAATTTCAATCAATTTAGAAGGCATCATTATATAGAGAGAGAAAGAGAGAGAGAGAGAGAGAGAGAGAGAGAGAGAGAGAAAGAAAGAAGAGAGAGAGAGAGAGATATTGAGAGAGAAAGAGAGATTGAGAGAGAGAGAGAGTTTTATTTGAATATAACAAGAGAATAGTTTGTGTAATTGTCCTTCTAGAGTTTATGAAAAAACTGATTGAACTCGTTGCTGGAGCCACTTCATGAACCGGAAAGGGATGTTGTGACAGTTCTTGTTCTATATCTCATACATGTTGCTCGTGGCTAGCTTCGATGACAGAGAATTGGATGTCGTTTTCCAGGTGTGGTAAGATATCAAATGTCAATTATCGATCCATTAAAAATGCTGTCCTTAAAAATATTTAGGAAACCAATCTAAATAAATTTTTAAGCAGAAAAATGATTAAAGTGTTTGCGCTTGGCACGAATTGAACAACTGCGCCCTATTTAATCAAATGTATAGACCACTGAGCAACAGGTCCGTGAATTCATAACAAAAAAAGAGTAGTTGTTAACGCAAGAAACCTAAACGTTGATGAGGTGTTAAATAGGATTGTTTGGAGTTTGGACAAAAATGGACGAGTACAAGAGTGAGGTTTCTCGGTTTTGGGATAGCTAGAAATAATACAAAAAAGTATTACAATAGAAAACAAATAAAAGAAATGTCACAAATATCAAAAAATAGAAGATGATCCAAAATAAAGAGATGTAAAAAGTTGCACTCTGACCTAAACCATCAAACGCTGAACTAAAACACTAAGATGCGGTGCTCCTAAATAATTGAAAGAATGATGAAAAAATAAGCGGAGTAGGCAAGAAGAATATTGATTGCTTTGAGTCAGAGAAAACCTAACACGATTTTATATTGGTTCCTCGGCCATCCTGCGTACGATGGTGTATTCTCAAATTTGAGGACGGCTCCGAAAATCTGCATCAATACTTAGTTGAATTATCTGCCAGACTTGATAGATTCTCTTGTTTGCTTCACCAACCAATCTTTCGCAATATTCGGTCCATTGAGGAGTTAGGCTTACGCCAAAAAATTTAAAAGAGAGTGCACGTTCAATTTGTTTCCCTTCATTAAAAAGAGCAAGACTAATGGTCTTCTTTTTGAGGTTTCTGAACACCATGTAATTTGACTTTCTAGCAGTTAATTCTACTTCAGTTTTTCTTACTCTTTGATCATTTTGTCTGTTGACCGTTGTAGATTATGTAGTTTATTTTGAATATTTCAAAAGGAATGCGCTTGCAATATAGGGTCAAATCATTAACAAAATGGGACATTTGGGTTGGAATATTTGGCGCGCAGCTGACATATTTCTGGAAGTTTATTGGTGCTATGAAGCTGCCCTAGTCTTCTACCACAAATGTTGAAGAGATGCTGCCTGCTGAATTATTTTCAATTTTTACATAAACTTTTCATAGAAAATAAAAAGAGTTCACCGATTTTCTTTCACATATTTGAGCACCCGTGTTTTACATTTTCTTTGTTCTTAGGACTTCTACTCTCCACACTGCATCAAACGGTTTTTCAAGACCTCAACCGGAAACGCTTTTACGCCTCTGATAAGCTTTTGTTATTTTCTTAAACGAGTTGGTTAGTTTGTCAGTTGTGAAGGGGTTTGGTCTATATGCACGTGGAATTTCAGTGCAAACGTTATGGTTTTAGCATTGTGTTAGTGAAATGTCTCTTACAACTTTTTCCCATATCTTTGCAATCCCGATAGTGAGTCTGATAGGTTGGTAGTTCTCTGCTTCTTTTCCCTTTTATCAGGTTTACGTTGTATTTAACTTTAGACTCTTGTCAAGTAATTGGAACGCATAAATTCTTTTTGATTCCGTTATCAGGAGACAGATATATGCTCTACGTCATTGGAGCAGTTTGTTATTCTTCTGCAACTGAATTTGCCAGGTCCTGGACTTGAGATACTGGCTTGCATCAGACTTATTTGTAGTATTCAAAATTGATTAAGAAATTTTCTTTTTCCTTTTTCCTCTGTTTTGACGAAACAACTTCTTTTTTTTTCAAATTTGTCAAAATTCTTATTTAAATCCATGCTTTCTTTTTTGTGATCTTTAATTGTATCTTCTTTTTTGGTTAGTTTTGTTCAATCACCACATAAAGCTTTAAGTGCTTTGCAGAAATTATTGTTCCCTTTATTCTATTGTTCCCTAGTTGATATTTTCTGATCGTTTCATGGATCTTTGCATTCTCTCTAAGAAAGTTTTTTTCCCTGTTCTAATATCTTTTGCTCTCTTCATATTCTTAATTCAGTTGTTTTAGTTTGTTGTTTTTTGATGGAAAAATTCAATGGCTTCGCGTCCAATCAAAAAATTTTTCTTTCGGATTTACGATTTTTTTTATCAAGATGCGAATAATACATACAAGTGTTTGATTTTATTTTAAAAACTTTTGCACGTTTGGGTAGAATCAATGATACAACGTACAGTTTTTTTTAATTTTTAGCTCAAACTTCTTGAAGTCAATTTATGTTTTTAAGTCAAATTCTTACTGTAGCCTGCGGTTTGGAATTGTGGTTTTTGTGCTGTGCTAACATTGAAATTTTGCGGCAACATAAATTGTTCTCAAATATTTAGTGACAGAACGATTGCGAAAAAGTAGATCAAGCACATTTTGGCAGTCCCTTTTATGTGTATAATCTTATTAAAAACCCTTAATTACAACAATAAGACGCCCTTTTAATCCAGTATAAAATTTTTCCACCATTTTCAGCGTTCTATGTGTTGTTTACGTCTTGGTGGAGGGCGTTAGCAGATAAAAAATATTTTGCAGTTCAATTTCAAAAAATTAGGAAATGTTCAATCCCCGAAATGGTGAATTACATGGGGCTAAAAGCTAATGATTTCCTTAAAAAAAACTTTAAAATCTTGTTTTGATTAATTTCGTAGAGTGGTAGTTTGTTTTAGACTTTACAGTTTTAACTTCCATTTTTGTTGTTTAGTTTTTCCTTAAATTCTTTGAACAAAAAAGTTTGCTGTCCATTGTTTCAACAATTACAAAATAACTATCTGTTAAACGTTCATTTTGCCAGTTTTGCGCTCCATGCAGGCACACAAAATCAGTATCTTTTTCCTGCAGGAAAACAAAAAAATTTGGCCCTTTGTCGGACAATCTTCGGAGTTCCATTGTAGGATTCTATTTTATACATATTTACTGAATTAATGGCCGTTTGCTGAAGTTTGTTGCGCTGCTACAATTGTAAATTTGTTTTTATTCTGTGATTCTATCATTTAATTTTGTCTTTCTATCTTAACGTTGAAAGTTCTACTTCACTATAAGACATTGTGTTGAAGGTCGTTAGATTTTTTCTGAGCACTTCAGCGATTAGATAATTTATGTCAATTGCCGTGACATTTTAGGTTTCCTTGCGCAACCGTTCCTTACTTGTTTTCCGTTTTTGTTTCCTCTGAAGCTTTATTTTGATAGAAAGTGCATCTTCTGTATACAGTTGCACCTGGTTCTCCACAATTAGCGCCTTTGGGTTGTTTTTGGTTTAATGCCTTGTTTAACTGCGTCTTTGCCAGAACTTCGTAGGCATTGCCCTTTTTTGGTACACTCATTGGCAGAGTGTCTGTATATGGGACCCTTGAAGCATTGTTTCACATGTGGTAGTTCTTTGCTTGATGCGCATCTGTATACCGGCCAGCCAATCTTAACACCGTGTTTTTCTGCCGCTGCAATATGATTTTTGTGTTTCTGTTATTACTGGAACTAAATCTTTTAATGAGGTTTTCTTCCAAAAAAAGTTGATGGATATCAGTTAGAACTCTAAAGACAAAATTTTGCTTTCTAAATTTCAGTTAAAACGTTTTTTTATTAGGAATTTACATTTTTTTTATTTCTAATTGACACAATTGATGAACTCGACTGAAGAAATCTAACTGAAAAGTATATGTTACTGATACAGAGTTAGCATCTACTTTTTTGAAAAGAATGCGTTATACCAATGATTATTTTCAATTCGATGATTAAAATGTTTTTTTTTCCGGTACCTCATCTGCGCAACTCAAGTAGGTCCAGGAGCTCCAGTGCGCTACGCAAATTGGTCTGCATACTCTAGTGCGACCCAAGGTGGAGGGCGTTACGTGTTGTTTACGTCTTGGTGGAGGGCGTTAGCAGATAAAAAATATTTTGCAGTTCAATTACAAAAAATTAGGAAATGTTCAATCCCCGAAATGGTGAATTACATGAGGCTAAAAGCTAATGATTTCCTTAAAAAAAACTTTAAAATCTTGTTTTGATTAATTTCGTAGAGTGGTAGTTTGTTTTAGACTTTACAGTTTTAACTTCCATTTTTGTTGTTTAGTTTTTCCTTAAATTCTTTGAACAAAAAAGTTTGCTGTCCATTGTTTCAACAATTACAAAATAACTATCTGTTAAACGTTCATTTTGCCAGTTTTGCGCTCCATGCAAGCACACAAAATCAGTATCTTTTTCCTGCAGGAAAACAAAAAAATTTGGCCTTTTGTCGGACAATCTTCGGAGTTCCATTGTAGGATTCTATTTTATACATATTTACTGAATTAATGGCCGTTTGCTGAAGTTTGTTGCGCTGCTAAAATTGTAAATTTGTTTTTATTCTGTGATTCTATCATTTAATTTTGTCCTTCTATCTTAACGTTGAAAGTTCTACTTCACTATAAGACATTGTGTTGAAGGTCGTTAGATTTTTTCTGAGCACTTCAGCCATTAGATAATTTATGTCAATTGCCGTGACATTTTAGGTTTCTTTGCGCAACCGTTCCTTACTTGTTTTCCGTTTTTGTTTCCTCTGAAGCTTTATTTTGATAGAAAGTGCATCTTCTGTATACAGTTGCACCTGGTTCTCCACAATTAGCGCCTTTGGGTTGTTTTTGGTTTAATGCCTTGTTTAACTGCGTCTTTGCCAGAACTTCGTAGGCATTGCCCTTTTTTGGTACACTCATTGGCAGAGTGTCTGTATATGGGACCCTTGAAGCATTGTTTCACATGTGGTAGTTCTTTGCTTGATGCGCATCTGTATACCGGCCAGCCAATCTTAACACCGTGTTTTTCTGCCGCTGCAATATGATTTTTGTGTTTCTGTTATTACTGGAACTAAATCTTTTAATGAGTTTTTCTTCCAAAAAAAGTTGATGGATATCAGTTAGAACTCTAAAGACAAAATTTTGCTTTCTAAATTTCAGTTAAAACGTTTTTTTTATTAGGAATTTACATTTTTTTTATTTCTAATTGACACAATTGATGAACTCGACTGAAGAAATCTAACTGAAAAGTATATGTTACTGATACAGAGTTAGCATCTACTTTTTTGAAAAGAATGCGTTATACCAATGATTATTTTCAATTCGATGATTAAAATGTTTTTTTTCCGGTACCTCATCTGCGCAACTCAAGTAGGTCCAGGAGCTCCAGTGCGCTACGCAAATTGGTCTGCATACTCTAGTGCGACCCAAGGTGGAGGGCGTTACGTGTTGTTTACGTCTTGGTGGAGGGCGTTAGCAGATAAAAAATATTTTGCAGTTCAATTTCAAAAAATTAGGAAATGTTCAATCCCCGAAATGGTGAATTACATGGGGCTAAAAGCTAATGATTTCCTTAAAAAAAACTTTAAAATCTTGTTTTGATTAATTTCGTAGAGTGGTAGTTTGTTTTAGACTTTACAGTTTTAACTTCCATTTTTGTTGTTTAGTTTTTCCTTAAATTCTTTGAACAAAAAAGTTTGCTGTCCATTGTTTCAACAATTACAAAATAACTATCTGTTAAACGTTCATTTTGCCAGTTTTGCGCTCCATGCAGGCACACAAAATCAGTATCTTTTTCCTGCAGGAAAACAAAAAAATTTGGCCTTTTGTCGGACAATCTTCGGAGTTCCATTGTAGGATTCTATTTTATACATATTTACTGAATTAATGGCCGTTTGCTGAAGTTTGTTGCGCTGCTAAAATTGTAAATTTGTTTTTATTCTGTGATTCTATCATTTAATTTTGTCCTTCTATCTTAACGTTGAAAGTTCTACTTCACTATAAGACATTGTGTTGAAGGTCGTTAGATTTTTTCTGAGCACTTCAGCCATTAGATAATTTATGTCAATTGCCGTGACATTTTAGGTTGTCCTTGCGCAACCGTTCCTTACTTGTTTTCCGTTTTTGTTTCCTCTGAAGCCTTATTTTGATAGAAAGTGCATCGTCTGTATACAGTTGCACCTGAATCTCCACAATTAGCGCCTTTGGCTTGTTTTTGGTTTAATGCCTTGTTTAACTGCGTCTTTGCCAGAACTTCGTAGGCATTGCCCTTTTTTGGTACACTCATTGGCAGAGTGTCTGTATATGGGACCCTTGAAGCATTGTTTCACATGTGGTAGTTCTTTGCTTGATGCGCATCTGTATACCGGCCAGCCAATCTTAACACCGTGTTTTTCTGCCGCTGCAATATGATTTTTGTGTTTCTGTTATTACTGGAACTAAATCTTTTAATGAGGTTTTCTTCCAAAAAAAGTTGATGGATATCAGTTAGAACTCTAAAGACAAAATTTTGCTTTCTAAATTTCAGTTAAAACGTTTTTTTTATTAGGAATTTACATTTTTTTTATTTCTAATTGACACAATTGATGAACTCGACTGAAGAAATCTAACTGAAAAGTATATGTTACTGATACGGAGTTAGCATCTACTTTTTTGAAAAGAATGCGTTATACCAATGATTATTTTCAATTCGATGATTAAAATGTTTTTTTTTCCGGTACCTCATCTGCGCAACTCAAGTAGGTCCAGGAGCTCCAGTGCGCTACGCAAATTGGTCTGCATACTCTAGTGCGACCCAAGGTGGAGGGCGTTACGTGTTGTTTACGTCTTGGTGGAGGGCGTTAGCAGATAAAAAATATTTTGCAGTTCAATTTCAAAAAATTAGGAAATGTTCAATCCCCGAAATGGTGAATTACATGAGGCTAAAAGCTAATGATTTCCTTAAAAAAACTTTAAAATCTTGTTTTGATTAATTTCGTAGAGTGGTAGTTTGTTTTAGACTTTACAGTTTTAACTTCCATTTTTGTTGTTTAGTTTTTCCTTAAATTCTTTGAACAAAAAAGTTTGCTGTCCATTGTTTCAACAATTACAAAATAACTATCTGTTAAACGTTCATTTTGCCAGTTTTGCGCTCCATGCAGGCACACAAAATCAGTATCTTTTTCCTGCAGGAAAACAAAAAAATTTGGCCTTTTGTCGGACAATCTTCGGAGTTCCATTGTAGGATTCTATTTTATACATATTTACTGAATTAATGGCCGTTTGCTGAAGTTTGTTGCGCTGCTAAAATTGTAAATTTGTTTTTATTCTGTGATTCTATCATTTAATTTTGTCCTTCTATCTTAACGTTGAAAGTTCTACTTCACTATAAGACATTGTGTTGAAGGTCGTTAGATTTTTTCTGAGCACTTCAGCCATTAGATAATTTATGTCAATTGCCGTGACATTTTAGGTTGTCCTTGCGCAACCGTTCCTTACTTGTTTTCCGTTTTTGTTTCCTCTGAAGCCTTATTTTGATAGAAAGTGCATCGTCTGTATACAGTTGCACCTGAATCTCCACAATTAGCGCCTTTGGCTTGTTTTTGGTTTAATGCCTTGTTTAACTGCGTCTTTGCCAGAGCTTCGTAGGCATTGCCGTTTTTTGGTACACTCATTGGCAGAGTGTCTGTATATGGGACCCTTGAAGCATTGTTTCACATGTGGTAGTTCTTTGCTTGATGCGCATCTGTATACCAGCCAGCCAATCTTAACACCGTGATTTTCTGCCGCTGCAATATGATTTTTGTGTTTCTGTTATTACTGGAACTAATTTTTTTAATGAGGTTTTCTTCCAAAAATAGTTGATGGATATCAGTTAGAACTCTAAAGGCAAAATTTTGCTTACTAAAATTTAGTTAAAACGTTTTTTTTTATTAGGAATTAACATTTTTTTTATTTCTAATTGACACAAATGATGAACTCGACTGAAGAATTCTAACTGAAAAGTATATGTTACTGATACAGAGTCGCATCTATTTTTTTGAAAAGAATGCGTTATACCAATGATTATTTTCAATTCGATGATTAAAATGTTTTTTTTTCGGGTACCTCATCTGCGCAACTCAAGTAGGTCCATTGCTCCAGTGCGCTACGCAAATTGGTCTGGATACTCTAGTGCGACCCAAGGGGGTTTGATTCCCCCTGTATACTAACAATGCCTGCTCTCCCCCCCCCCCCCGTGCTCAACTCAATTTGAGTCAGTTCTGATCAGAGGCCGTTTTGGTCATGATGTTATGGTACCCATGTGCGCAACCCGAATCAGTTTCAGTCGGATCAGAGTTTGCCTTGACCGCGCACTTCATCGTGGGTAATATTGCGTATCATTCAGTTTTACTAGTTTTCTCTTTATTCTTACATTTAAGTTGTACTTTTTCACCCTTATTCTGTAAACCTCTTAAGTGTTAACACCGTATCTTCTCATTCCTATCTCACTTCACACAGCAAACAATTCCTCCCCCAAAGCTCTTTCGTAAACCGTGCCGAAATCTGATTTTGAGTAATTCTCTAAAATTTTTACTCAAATCCAGAGTATGTTATTTTGAAGGTATTTCAACCAATTGTATAAGGATTAAAATCGGGTTGAAATGAACATCGATAAAGCGGGACAGAGAACATGTATCTAACATGAGAAATGCGAAAACAGACATTTAAAAAAATGGATGATGAAAGGTATCTGAAAATTGCATTCCAGACATTTTATTTGCATTGAAACGGTCTTCCACCTTTTTTCTCGCTATCTGGGGTTCAACGACATCGAATTGTAAAGTCTTTATTCGCTTGTTTGATATTTAAGTTCAATGCAGTTTTGATTTCATGCTTTGCATCCCAAGCTCAGTTCAACAGAAGTAGCAATTTGATAACCGGACCTGAAAGCCAGATTGATCAATTATAAACAGACGCGCACTGACGCTGGCTTGATTATAAGTCATTTCCGGTAGAGAGAAAAGAAAAAGTCTAGAAGCGGTCAATCTTTGCTTTTAAAAGAGGAACAAATAACGATAGTTTTGTAAGCAAGTTCTTTAAGTGGTGTAAGCAAATTCTGGCCTTGAAGGTGTTTTTGACGCAACCTATAATACCTAATTAAAACAAATAACTTGAAGCTTTTTTAAAATATTTTAATTGAAATTCTCATGTCAGTCGCGATAATAGATTATTAGAAGCGTTAATTATGAAGTTTTTAGCCTAAACTCTTGTAATTAATCTGCTGCACAATTCTTTGCGGAGCGCTTCTGTCAAACATATTTTGCGGTTGAAAGCGATGTTCACTTTTCAACTCCAGTTTAAAAGTGAAAAACACTGACTAGAATTTAGGGCACCACCTTTTCGTCCGGGAAGTTGGAAAGCATGTTTCACACGCACAATGTTTTAACATAGGAAAAGTGAAATCTGGTACTAAAAACGAATAAATTTACTCAAAAATGTAGTACCGGTAGACACCCGAAATGAGAGTAACGTCAAACAGTACAAAGAATTTGTATTTAACACTGGGCAGTTTGTGATTGTGGCAGCAAAGAAAAAAAAGCAATTTTGAACTCTGTCGTCTTTTGGATTGAATTTCTGTGCCATGACAGAAAGCAGTACATTCTAGAGCAAACCACTTCATATCTCGCAATTTGCAAAAAAAAATCTTCGCTCTCCACGCACAAAACAAGATACGGAGCCTAAAGTCAATTGGAATTGAGCAGTTGATTAGAAACAAACGAGACTTAACAAAGATTGAGCAGTGCCAGGTTCGAGCTGCACTATGATAAAAAACAATTTGGGCTGATCTTTCACGCACATCAAATGTATGCTCCAGAAATCCATTGAGCCAATTAGCGCCCACTTTCAGACCTCCAGTTATGAAAAGACCTCACTTGACTCAAATCGTTCATGAAAAGACTTTAGTTCGACTTTACTATTTACATGAACAATGTTGCTTTGCCTGTAAACTGTACAAAAATTTAAGCCAATTTGAAACTTTACTGGAACAAAGAGGCCCGGTAATGTGCGTACGCACATAATGTTCCGACCCCGCTCATCCACATTCTTAACTTAATTTTCTACCAAATGATGAAGAGATCAAAAACATGAGAAGAGATCAAAAAGATCGTTCAATAAACAACCAATGGTATATAGTAATGCCACACCAGAGGGTCGATGACAGTTTTTGATAAGAGAACTAATAAGAAAGACCACTAAAAAATAAAAAAAACAAACATTATTTACGACCACAACTCGATGTCTACAATCAAAATAAAATCATAACAAAATCAGACTCGCGTGAGATAAAATGTAAACAAAACAGTTTAACCTATACTTCATTCGAAAAAATATAGGACCGGTTTTCAATGCGACTGGTTAACAGGTCGACAAAAAAATGAAAAAATAGCAAAAAGGTGCAAAGTTAAAAAAAATAGTTTCTATTTTCGAAAACAAATAACTTCAAAGTTATTAATGTCATTAGATATCACCTGAAATCTTTGAAATTTTCATTTATATCTCCATAGGAAGCAATTGAGACATACCAGAATCCAAACTTCAACTGCGCAAAATTTTAAAACCAATGGGACTTACGATTATTGTCATAAACCAAAATGAAAACAAAAATCCTCTAAAATGCACAAATATATAAAAATCTCAAACATTTTATGAAGTCTCGTAGTAAAAGTAGTAAAAAAGACGAGGCACAAAAATTTGAAGCTTTAACTAGTACAAGGGTTAATTTATAGCTCACTGCAAACTAATTGTGACCTGTGTTTACAAAGGCTGAACTACATTTTGACCAAAAAACAGTTTTAAAAAATGTCAAAGCTCAAAACCCCAAATTTGTTTTGGAAACAAATGTTTCCAAAAGTCATAACAGATTTAAGATTTCAACAAAAAGCGACAGATTAAGTTGCAACCCCTCAGAAAGCCATTTGAGCCTATTAATAATGAGACTACGCCACGACCCCACAAAATAACAAATATATAACAAACACAAAAAGAAGCCAAAATTTCAAACAATTTTACGACATCACACTATTCAAGGCACTTAACTTATAAGATGTTGCCCACAAGAACTGTATATCATCCTTTTCTTCTCATCCTAAGATCAACGGGCCTTCCCTATAAAAGGACAACGTAGACACGACAACAAAAAGAAACCCAAAAATTGAATGGTATTTAAATCTCGAAACTTTTTTTTTCAAATAAATGGTCGAAGCAATCAGTCACAACGTATAACAAAGCGCAATGAAAGTCGATGAATCATCAAGCGTAACTGAGACCTATAATCAGTGAGATTGAGTTACATGGTGACCAAATTGAAAGCAAAAAGAGACAGTTGAAAAAAAAATGTTTTAAAAAATTTAATTTGAAAGTCATTAAAACAAGAAGCTATAAACTGAAATCTTTATCTAGGTGGAGTTATACGTCCTGCGGAAGCAATCGAGACCTATCTTTATCAGGTTTATGAAAGCCAACAACAAAAGGAAAGACAAACATAGAAAAAACAACAAATATTCTACAACATTTTTCGAGATATTCTGGTCTCAGCCAAAAAGCATAAACTTTTCAACTATTCAACAAAAACAATTAATATACACAGATACGCTTTTTTGCAACGCTGTTCAAATTTTGTTCTACGCTTTCTTTCAATTAGATTTGCCAATAATGTGATAATTCGAGAAGGAAACGAAATGGACTGATAAAAAAAAGAAATTATGCTCAAAAATGAAAATGAAAAAAAAATATTTGAAAACGCGTAGTATCAAAACAAGGAAAACACAATTTGAACATAAAGCCGTTTACAACAATAATGTGTTACTCACCCGGAGTTGGTATTTGCCTGCTTTTAATGAGGCTGCAAAAAAAGTTGAGAGAAATAAGATAAAATAGTGGCAAAGTTCAAAAAATCACCGATCTTTTATAAAAAACAATTATATTCAAAGTCATAAGAGACATTAGATAACAACTGAAAGAATTGTCTAGGTTCATATATGCCTCCTAAAAACAATAACTGCATCTTTGATTGGGGAGACTATGTCGTTGGGCTACAAAAAGTATAACAAATGAAAGCAAAACTCAATAAGTCTATAAAATTTTTACGAAAACAGTTGGTCAAAGCTATAGAAACAATGAGCTTTAACCATATTTTTACTCTTCAACCATATTATAATTTTGGTGGACATCTTTTTTGCAAACAGTATCTGCCATTAATTGAGCCCTGATTTGAGATTCTTGTCAGTAATTTAAATAAAAACATCTACATAGCGGAAATGCTTTGAAAAAAAGGTCGCGCCCCATTTAAATCTAAAAAATTTTTTATCGTAGGGATCCACGGTGAGATCAGCCCACATAATGCTGCGCGTCTAACAAAACATTCAATTGTTCAAATGATTGCGAAGTAGATCAATTTTTAAACAAACTTTTTAGTTTGTCAGAAAATAAATAATGCTTTTTTGTAATTATCGAGTTTAAATTTGCAAAATTATGATCCAGAAGACTCATAAAGCCAGCGGGATTATTGAAAAATTCTGATTTTGAAAAATTTATTATGAAAAATTTATTATGAATTCTAGCCGAAAAACTCGGATCGAACATCTCAGCAACCCTTTTTATCTTTAGAGATGAAATAAAAAGCAGTACAGTTAACAATTTTTACATTTTTTTTAGCAAAATTGACAAAAATTTGGTCAAAAAAACTGAAAATGTGAATAAAAACAGCAATTATTCACAAAAATTTAAACCTTGATAACTCCCTATAAAAAGCGAAAAATGAAAGAATCTTTTTATTTCCTTATTCTACGCTGGACTGGCTTTCTAATGATATCACTCACAACTTTCTACGATGATTATATCGATCGGCCACTATTGACTGAAAAAAAGCCCATTTGAGTAAATAGTTCCTCCCTCCCCACTAAAGTGGGGGTCGGAACAATAACGTCGTTATATACTGACGTAATCTTGGTTTCACCAATCTCGGTGTCAGTAAGGTGTCTACAATCTCGGTAACAAACTTGAGCATAAAGCGGTGCAAGTAGATCACCAGAAAATATTATTATCATCTCACCCCGTCTGATCTTCTAGGGTAGTTTCTTTAGCTTGTATCGAAGAGAACTGTGCAATGGATACTTACAAATTTGACGAAGTTTTCGCGTATGTCTTTTGATTTATCAAGAACTTTTGTGTAGCTGCGAAGCTGTAAGGTGAGCGGAGCTATATTGCGGTGCTCTTGGATTTTTACAATTCAAAGAATTTGAAATGTGTTGGGGCGCTGTCTTTTTTTAAAGATCTGTTCTGACATTTTCATGATTTTTGAAGTCAAATTGGAGTAGTGATTTTGGTAAGGCCGAAACAGCAAGTGGAGCAAAAAAAACGAGTGGTTTTGCAGCGTAAAAATTTTTTGCTCTAATTTTAAAGTAGAGTCAGAAAAGGGTGTTTGAAAATTAGCTTTCTCGCTAGTGGTTTTTTGATCACATGTGGCATTTCGACATTGATTTTTCTGTTTTTTTGATCAATTTTTTAAAATATGGTTTTTCCTACACGCTCATAGTCCGTTCTAGGTCTAGTTTAGTCAATGAAAATTCATTGAATTGTACGTCAAGACTTGTCCTGCTATGTTTTTTTTATTCTGAATAAATTAGATATATTAATGACCTCAGGATCTTAACGCTATAAGATGGCAAGTTCTTTGTAATTTTGCGATAACATCAGCTTTTTTCATGTCGATAAATTCATGCACTTTTTTCTAAGTTCTGTTATTCAAGGAAAGCAATAAAAACAAACCCTCTAGCTATCTCAAACAAGTAAGTATTGAAGTAAATCTTATTAAATGTTTTCAATTGAAGAGTTCGAAGATCATTTCGTTGCGATGAAATGCAATATAAGGTACCGAGAAAGTGTCCCAACAAATGTTCTTGTTAAGGGAAGTCTAAATAAGGTCCACGGTTGGAATCACAAAACGAGCAACTCAAAGCAAAGGGAGCAATTTCTTTGGTCTCGTTGGTGATATACCAATAGAGTCAAATGCAAATAAACAAGGTGCAGATCTTTCAAAAGCATGAGACTGCAATTTCTTGCAATCGATTCCAATTTTGAATAAAAAACGAATTGTGAAAAAACGAATAAATGAATTTTGACAAAGAATAACTTTTATCATTGCTTTTATAAGCTATCGAAGAATTGATTTTTGATAAAGCAAAAAAAAGCATTTTCTTTTTTTTTCGTATAAAAAATTTTAAAGTTTTTTCCTCAAATGATACTACCAAGAGTGAAACAGCTCAGAGCTTAAATCGTACTGAAAATCAAGGTGCCTTATCACTACTAAATAACAAACTTTCATGTTAGTAGAAACGTTCTTTTTTGTTAGAACGGCTCAGAAAAATACTCAATATAAAGGGTTTTTAAATAAGTTTACATAAGAAAATTTTTAGAGCACAATGGTAACCCATCTGCAATTTTGTATAAAATCTATTTGGCCCTGTATGTTCATGGAGTATCAAAAATGAACAAAGTTTTGAAAATCTTCAAAAAATTCCTTGTCAGATTTACCAAGTACCGATAAAATTGCCTCAAAAATTTCACAGATTGTTTCATGAAAAAAGAGAAAACGAACCTTGATTAAAGACCAATTTCCAGAAAAAAGAAATTTTAAAAAAAGAAACTTTGGTTTTAGGGTTTTCATTTGTGTGTTTCTGTTTGTGAATATTGGTGTAATCTGTGTGGTACTTTTCTTGGATATTTATGGTAATTTTCTGGATCTTTTCTTGGTATTTTTTTTCTGTGCATTTCTTTGACATATGTCTACACTTATTTTACCAGAATGTGTGGAAAGTATTCGTTTTGTCTGCAGAAAAAAGACGGCATTTGATTTATTTCAAAAACTACAAGTATTTTTTTCCAATTCATACAAGTTGTTCTCAGATACTTCGAACTATTTATCTGACAGGTCGTAACAATGTTTTCGTGACCCTTTGGGATTATGTTGGAACATACAGTCTCGCACGAGCCGTCTTGTTTATCGAAACGTTAGTTCATAAAACTTTGAAACTCTAAATTAATGCAATTAATGAGAAATTCCAACCGGTTTTGCCTCAAATCATCATCATCTTGTAGCTCTTAAAGCATAGTGAGATACATCGCTAAACGTAGTTTTTTTAAAGTTGCTCTTGTTAAAAGTACAATAAAAGATCAGAAAAAAATTCACGGTTATGATTGGTTTTGAATTATCAAATCTGTTATACTTCTTTTTACTAAACCACTCTTTTTCTGAAATCGCAAAATGTAATTGTCAAGTCAATATGATTGGAAGAGGGTCGAAACAGTTTATGATCAAACAACTTTAATTTGCACGATCTGTGGCGTTCAATTTTTATATTATATATACAGTAGCTGTTTTACCATCATTTCTTGCTGCACCCGTATATATTTCATATGGTTTAGTGATGAATTACGTATTTTGATAGTATGCAAATCATGGTAGGTTTTAAATAAACTTGATATGGCCTCTGAAATGGAAATTTGGACTTTTGTCCAGATCTACACGCTTTTGAATTTTTCGTGATATTTAGTAAAGAGTTGCTATATATCCATGAAAATCTTTTTTCGCCGTTCAGAACCTGTTGTTACGACGAAAATTTGTCAGATGCTAGCAACTTGTCTTTACGAACTTGGTAGCTTGCATGAAATGTGAATTATTTCGCGTGCCATGAATGGGCAATATGAAAGATATAATTAGAATTCCATGCGTCATTATTCATTTCCATAATGTCTTAAATTTAACAAAATTTTGCCCGCCTAATAAGTATTTATTCAAATATCTGTCGCTGACTTGTCAACTTTCACGCGCTAATGATCAAGCTTACTAATGTTAATGCAAGAGAGGCCAACAACATTGAAAGCTAACTTAATTTGTAATCAAATATGCTAATCGGTGATGGAGATTCAACTATCATCTGGGCACGCACTGAAATAACATAACCTCATTTGCTTCAGGTAAAATTTTGAAAACTGAAAGGGTTTGACTAGCTGGGCACCGACTAGCTACCAGAAGTCTAACAAAAGACAAGTGTTTGGTGGCGGTTCTTAGAAATGTCCTTTCCCCATATTGCTATTGTCGACTATTGGAAACTGAACTTAAATTCATGATTTTGAGCGAATTTGAGCGATCAAATAGTTACAAAGAAGGGAGAAAAAAATCCAGATTACAAGAAGTCATCAAATTACAATGAGAGTTTTATAATAAATATATGAAATCCAGGTCAAGCCTTTCAAAGAAGAACAGAAGCTGTATCAGAAAATAAACGTCACCATCTAATAAATTGGTTAATTACTACAAGCTCTATTCTTATTTAATGAAAAAATGATTGACACCTTCTGTTCTCTACAATTTGATATGGTTGGCAAAATAAAATACAGTGTAATTATCTTGAACCGGTTAAACTGGAAAAGCTTGATTCTGTTCTACAAAAGAACAAGGCGGGTCGTTAATGTGCGTTCGCACATGATGTTCCGACCCGAGCTCATCTACATTTTTGACTTAATTGTCAACCAAATGAAGAAATAACAAAAATAGATATTTGAGTTTAAAAGAATCGTTGCACAACCTATCTACTAATTGAATTACATAATGCCATGCCTTATTACAGCGCCAATGAGATCTGACCTTAAAGAGACTACGACACAAAAAAACAATAAAAAATTAGCCGAAACAAAAACTTCAGATAAAACCTTAACTACTCAAATTTAATTTCTCCTAACTATACAGCGGACGGAAAATTTACATCAGCAAATTCAAGAAAAAAATTGAGCGAGAAAAGTGTCGAAGGCGTTTAACTTTTCTCTAAAAACTTTTTATGTTCAATTAATTTTTGAACAGCAATGAGACCCCCTTTTTTGTCAATATAGTTTTAAAAAATCAAATTTGAACAAATACCATAGAACCACGAAATTTTTGAGAAAGCTCGTTGTTTCAACGCCATTAATTTCATTAGCTTTTAAAGGAATCCACTAAATACGCTAAATTATGCCTCCATGGGACAAAAAAGTTGCTGACTATTCATATTTGGTCAATAGGACCTCACAACAAGTTATTGAAGATGAAAATAACAACAAACAAAGACAGGCAGCAACCAAAAATTCAGTAGAAAAGTGCCAGAAGAAATTGTCGAAGCAATTTAAATCATAAGTTCTTCTCTGAAAACTTTATATATGATCCCATGAATGTCTTACCTAAACCAATGGGAACTATCAGTATAAGGATTATGTGATAGGATTTCAAGAGAATCCAAAAAAAAGGAAAATACCCGAAAAATTGAAAACAAATATGAAAACTATTGGCCTTGAAGTTTTAAAACTAGTAGGTAGAAGATAAAACCGCTAACCAGATTATTTTTGAGTGCTTTAGAAATAAAGAGATCCTGTAAAAACAGTCCACGAAAAAAAAGTTTAGGATCGGTTAATGTTCAAAAAATTCGAGAAACTTTTTTTAAATTCTTAACAGGCATTAAATTCAAAAGCTTTTAACGGAGGTCAAAAACTACGCTCGGAATTAACACGATTGCAGAAAAAAGATTTTTGTCATGCATAGATTATCAATAAGAGATCACAATAAGTCTTAAGACTATAAAAACAACAACAAAAACGTGCGAAAACCTAAATTGAGTAGAAAAATGAGAGAAGAAAATTTCGAAACCATTTAAACCATTAGCTTTTCTCTAAAAACTTTGTCTGTGATCCACTGAAAGTCTTTTCCAAACCAATAAAGTTAGAGTAAAAATTGGATAATGCGTATATTTTTGGATAATGTGATAAGAGTGCAAAAGTAACCAATAATACAAAAATATCCAAAATTTTTTTTTCAAAAAATTAAATTCTTGTTATTGAAGTCATATAGTCAATAGTTAGAAGATAAAACCGCCAGGGAAATTTATTTTAATTTCAGTAAAAAGCAGGTGGGTTCTGTCAATACTGAGACTGACTAACAGTTCACGAAAATTTTAAGATTGGTTAATATTGAAAAATAAATTTTCGAACAATTATTTTTAAATTCTTAACAGTCATTTAATCCAATAATTTTTAACGGAAGTCAATAAATAGGCTACAATATGCTTCAATGAGGGTATGAGGATGTTTGTCATGCAAAGGTGATCAATAAGACATCACAACAAGTCTTATGGCTATGAAAACAACAACAAAATCAGGCAAAAACTAAAAATTCAGTAGGGAAGTGCGAGAAAAAAAGGTTCTAAGCCATTTGAAACCATAAGTTTTTCTCTGAAAAAATTATCTGTGATCCATTGAACGTCTTCTTCAAGCCAAAAGGAGCTTTCAAATTTACGATAATGTGAAAAGATTTCAAAAGTAACCAATAATACGGAAATATCCAAAAAAAATTTAAATCTTTTTGAAATATTGTGTCATTGAAGTCATATTACTAAAAGTTAGAAGATAAAACCGCCAGCTAGATCAAATTTCATTACAGTAGGATGGAGGAGGGTGCTGTCATCACAGAGACTGACTTAAAGTTCACGATAATAAGTTTATGATTGGTTAGCGTTCGAAAAAGTTTTCGAAAAATTTTACTTAAAGTCTTAACAGCCATTAGCTGTCCACTCAAAACACTAGATATTTTTACCTCAATCTCATTACAGAATATATTGCACTGTTAGTCAATGAGTTTATGCCATAAGACTCCAAAAAATAGTAAAAACTCAAAAAGAAGTTCAAAATGTGCAAATCCTTGAAAACAATTTGTTTTGTTCATTGGGCTTCATTTGACTGTAAAGAAGGTTTGTCAATAACGGAACCTCGATATGAAAAGTGACTTGTCTCTAGGTGACTTATAAAACAAAAAAGTAGAAAAGTTTTATAAAAATAAAAAACTCTCCAATAGATTTCGATTTTTTTTATATTGAAGCTCCCTATGAGACCAGAACTAGTCTTTTTTAACGCTTTTAGTCTATCAAGAAAATGAAACGGGTTCATTTTTGGCAAGCAATTTAAGTTTGAAATACTATTTTCATAGAAAATATCTTAATTTGAAGAAAAATCACACTAAAAATGAACAAATATCCCTTGTTCACACAAAACTTCAATCCTCGATAACTCCTCGAAAAAAATGAAAACCAAAAAATCTTTTTAATTCTGAGTTCTACGCTGAACCAGCTTTTTAATGATACCACTCACATTTCTCTGCGATGAGTATATCGATCGGCCAAAGTTGACTGAACAAAAAAAACCCATTTGAGTATATAGTTCCTCCCCCCACAAGTGAGGTCGGAACAAAAATGAAGGCCTCTAGCGTTCTACTTTTCACAATTTTGACTTTAGTGTCAAATAGCCCCGCATGTTTAATAAAATCCTGAGAAAAACAAAATGTACATTGGACCGGCTAAATTATTAATCTGTGCAGCCATCTATTACCAACGGGCCTCTGCCGTTTCGTACAAAACACAAAGAAAAACACAAATTTAACAAACCCCGAAAAACAAACAACAATGCCAACACACTCACCACATCACACACAAAAAGTAAGATCACAAATATACACATATTCAAAACCAAACTTACATCGAAAAACAGAACACATTCAATACAACCACAAGGTCAACATAGACGTACCACCACACTTACACAAACTTGTAAAACACGCACACAACATGTGCAAACGCAAACAACTAAACACAAACACATGCACACTCATGCAAATAATCTTGCAGACTTGTACACACGGACCAAGAAAAAAAATACATATCGACGTACACAGGTACATCAGTAAAAAAAATAAGAACCCATAATTATAAAAAAGCGAGAAATACAAACACAAGCCACGCACTTGTAAAATAAACAAACTCGTGAACTTCTAAAGAAAACAAAGAAAAACACGTACAATTACACGCGCACACACAAACATTCAGACACTCAAGAAAAGGCGCAGAAAAACAAGCCAACCGGTAAAAACTAACAAACACGAAAATACACGTTTTTACTAACACAAGCACAAAAACGCCTAAAAACCAACAAAATACACCAGTAAAATTGCAGCTACGAAAAAACCATGCACAAAAAGAAAAATTCTATACATACACAAACTCGAATACAAAGTCAGATACACAAAGTTACAAACAGTGAAAACATAAACACAAAAGCGAACGAGACACAAAACACAGGGCAACCTTAATACACAGACGCCAAAACACACGAAGCAAAACAAAATTGAAGAACATATCTGCACATATAGACACAACCAACAAAAAGTGCAAAGCACACGCAAAAACTCATATGTTCAAACTTGAGCACTTAAAACAAACATAGACCCACAAACAAATTTTCGCTCAAATTAAAAAAATAGGTTCAAACTTATCACGAACACAAACACATTCATGAAAAACAAAAAGATTTGTATATATATATATATACATATTTATATGTATATATATATATATATATATATATATATATATATATATATATATATATATACATATAAATATATATATATAAATATATATATATATATATATAAATATATATATATATATATATATGAACATAAAAACACAGATACAAATTTTTACAAATACCCATAAAATCACAAACCCGCCAAGTACAAACCCCACCACACACACACAGAAACAAGCAAAGTTAAGTACATATTTACACAAAACCACACACACACACAGAAACACATATACGCCAACAAAACTCATGACAGCATAAAAACACGTAAACGGATTAAAACGTATAAACCCAAAATCATACACTCAAATGGACAAACAATCGTAAACACAGCCACTAACCAATGAACAGTCTCGAGCTACGCAGACACACATTAGACAAGCAAAATTACTCGGAAAAAAAACATACGCGCACTCATATGTCAACGCACAAGCACAATAACATATAAACAAGCTCTTGATTCTAACATACACAAAAACAATTATATATATATATACATATATATGTATATATATATATATATATATATATATTTATATATATATATATATATATATATATATATATATATATATTTGAATACAAACATATATATATATATATATATATATATATATATATATATTTCTATATATAAATATATATATATAAGATTATATATATATATATATATATATATATATATATAAATTTTTTTATATGTTGTATTTATATAATTATATAAGTTTATTTATATGGAGGGCAAACACAATAACGCATCTTTACCATATACACGCAGGTAGACAGCGGCAAGCACACATCTTCACACAAATAAGCACAAACCAGGTATTATCAAAACTTTAACATTCAAATCTAATTACACATGAGCCAACAACACGCGACTCGCTCTCAAAGCGATGGGAAAAATATTCAACCCCATGCCAAAAAAAATTAAAGGAAACTCACAACGCGGCATAAACACGCACATTTGAATGCAAAACCAACATGAAACAGAGAAAAATACAAATTCGCTCAAACCAGTTCTCTCAAAACCACAACAACACAGACACACACAAACATTTGCACAGAACAAACATACATACCTATTTCAACAATCATATAGAATTTACACTTTTTTGACACACACAAACACACAGTCAAACAAGCTCCTACACGCACAAACAAAACAAACACAACTCAGACCTAATGCAAACAGTCATACGCATTTGTGTGCAAACACAAGAAGCAGCAAGCACAATCTTACAGAGAAAAAGATACACACACCCTCAAAATTACGGAGAACACAAAAACGCATAGAGCACAAAAGTTTGTTAAAACAAAGGTAAAGAGTCACAGTTACAAACACCAAAACGTGCATTCAGCTCCCTAAAAAGTACACAAAAGACATCAACCTAACCATACTTACAAGCATTCGAACGCAAACAAAACAAATATAAATTTTACAACAACAATGTGCACAGTTAGCACAAGGTGATGACATTATCACCCAAACACATTTCCGAGCAAACTTAATCTTGCAAATACATATAATAAAGACACAACGATATAATTTTCACAGGCACAATAATTTCTCAACCCTCTTAGTCAAATGAATTTTACAACAAAAGCAGAGACACACAATAAAGTATAGATACTTATTCACCCTCAACGCTGCTATCCCCTGTTCTCTCATTTGCTCGCAAACACGCGTGGTCACACACAGGGGCGCTCGCACAAACAAACACAATTATACAGACATGGATAGAGATATCCGTTCAACCTCAACACTGCTATCCCCTTTCTAACAATGACTCGCAAACACACGTGCACACAGGAGTGAGCTCGCAGAAAGAAACAAACTTTTAAATTCACGTACAAAAGCGAACACGTTTTTAATTACAAAAAAATACAGCCACACACATACGTTTAAATTCGCAAGCAGAAATACATAAACCAAAAACCTCACATGAACATTCACTTGCAGATAAACACTGATACAATTGGCTCATAAACAGATGCCTACACCCTCAAACTTTAAAAGCACAATTTGTTCTTTATATATATATATATATATATATATATATATATATGTATATATATATACATATATATATATATATATATATATATATATATATATATATATATATAAATGTATATTTATAAATATATAAATATATAATAACATTTTGAGATACAAAGACAAAACATATTCTTACACAAAAGCACAAAACAATTAATAACGCCTAAAAACGCAAACTCTCTGCAAAACACACGCATAAAAACGAAAATTCCCCCACTTACACAAACACACATTCACACAAAAAAGTCAACGTTCACGCTATTACACAATCAGAAAACTTGAACAACCAACAACCTACAAGGGCTCAAACAACCTTACACTCACAACCAGAAACATCAGCACCCAACTTCCGCACAAAAACATGCAGAATACACTCAAACTCTTTTCAACTCACAAACATGCTCGCACACATAGACGCTGAAACATCAACTCACATACATAAACGCTGTCACAAACCATTAAAATTCTCACACACATACAAATACTTTTACAGCCTCAAATTTACCCACAAACAAGAACAACTCAGTCACAACAATCTATACCAAAAAAATAGCCATTCGAACAACCGCACACTTTCCCATGCTCTTTATACCAAAAAAATAGCCATTCGAACAACCGCACACTTTCCCATGCTCTTACATACACACTCGTAACAACATACAAACACATATTAGCAAAAACCCACATATTTTACCCCCCCCCCCACACACACACACACACACATAATTACTCACCTCACAGCACGCACGCACACACAACCCCCGCACACACATTTCACACACACATACACACACATACATACACACACGCACACAGACACAGGCAAACATACTCATCATACTCATACATATGTGTATACACGGAGCAAGAAAAACACATACATAGAGAGAGAGAGAGAGAGAGAGAGAGAGAGAGAGAGAGAGACGCTCGCGCACAGACCACTTCCTTACAAATATACCCCACTAATTTCCCATTGTAGACCTAAACTAATGAAGCTTGACTTACAATAGCATGATAGGTAGGATACCCGATAAGTTAATTTTGTTCACACACAGGTAGGGCAGCCTTATGAATATTTAATCTGTAAAAATCCACAGATTAAAAGTCGCCTGGCAAACACTTGAACACACAGACACGCATGTACGCACTCTCACACACAGCCTTCTAGGTCGTATAACCCCTGCCCCGGGCCCAAGAGAGTTGAATAAGCTCTCAATGTATATGGCCAGGATGAAGTTTATATTGACAAAAAGCGAACAATGTAAGACACAGCTCGCATCATTCTCTGAGTAAATAGAAAATTCGATTTCACAATTATAAGTATTTGATGACTGCGCGGAACTTCAGCTCTTATATGCAGAAACTCTATTCACAGTTGAAAAGTTTCTCTTTGACCTTTTCCATGTAAGTTCATACTTTTGGCTACCTTTGCTATAATGTATAGCCATAAAAGAAATTTCAACGGTGAAGCTTTAGGGCAATGTAGGATTACGATATTGGACGCTAAAAAACACAGAATTCTAAATAACAGCATTGATGACAATGCAGGTTTCATGCATCTTCTGTAGGGCTCTTCACTAGAGAACTCGAGTTATCAATAGAGCGCAGTTATCAAAGACCGTATTACTTATAAATTTGTTATCATAGCACTTTGACCTTAATGGTTTGGCGTTAGTGAAAGCCCTCAAATATGGGCCGACGAAAAAGTTGTGATTTTCGACCTGGGTTAGATCAAAATGCTTCTCGACTATGAATTGGCATGTATTGATGATGGTCAACCATGCCTCGACTGAGGAGCATTTCGTCAACCATAGCTTGAGAAACAATTTGAACCAAAACAAAGTTGACTGCCTTACAAAACTTTCTGCCGAACTCTTAAACTTCTTTACCAGCTAACCATTCGATAGGAAATTCTTTAAACTGTACCATTCAACTTAAGAGTTCATTCAAATTTACCATTCTATGTACAAGAAAGTTATACAAGATATCTTACGATCCAGTATGCGTTCGTCTCGCCAAATTTTTCATTATTTCATTTGAAATACAAGTTCTCACTAGATAAACATGGAGCCTGAACTGAAGAAGATAATGCTTTCTTTCAATGTTTAATAAGACTAACACCAGGTGAAACTTTAAAATTTAAATTTGAGAAATAAATTAGCTAATTCTGGTAAAAGCAATTCAACCCAACATTCAGATCCAAAAATGGGCAGCTGTTAAATGAAGTGGAATATAACAGCAAACCAAAAAAAACTATATATACAGTTCAAATGGAGCAGTGACTACGTAGCTGTGACTACTAACTTATCCAACCAAAATAAGTATGGTATTTGAAATTTTGGTTTTATCATAATTTTATTTTAAAATTATTTTTGTCTCAGATCTGCAACTATTTTTTGTCTACATTTAGTGTAAAATAAAAATGTCCGAAGAAACCAAATCAAAGAAGGCACTAAATTGAGCAAAGCTGGATCAAAATGAATGCGCAAGAATCTTACAAGTTACTCCTCCGATTTGCAAGTACTTATAGTATAAAGCTTCACCCTGCAAATTTTTGTGTTCTTACGGAGCAAACTATTCAAAGTGCGTTCAAGTTGTTACCATTCCATAACCATTCAAGTTCTTACTTGTTTAGCCAATTTGGAGTTCTTTTGAAGTTTATCATCCTGAAGAATCTCAAGGCTTGCATGAGTTGTCTCGCTGGTGTTACGTGATGATCTGAACTTGCCAAGTGACAGGCGCCTTTCTTTGAGAAACAGTTTGATACCAGTTCCTCAATTAGCTCAAGTATTTTGGATAAACTACTCTACGTGCCTCTTAAAAATCTGCGCCATCTTTTTTTTACATATATGTTGGACAATAGAATGACAACACATCATATCAGCTGTTATGCATTGTTTTTTCACTAGCCAGCAGTCTCAAGCATTTTTAGATTTGCGTGTTGATTGCATTCCTGCAAATTTGTTATTCAAAGCACGTTTTTCAAAATACAGTGCAGCAAAACTATCAACTCAAGACAGAAAGTGTTGTAATATTGTAAATCATACAATTAGGACAGCACCAACAACATTCATTAAAAAAATTTTTACGATGGGGAAAATTTGAAACAATCGTATCTACGTACCCAGGTTGAGATCCCAGACCGAAAGATCATATCTCCAGACCGTCCCAGGTAAAACATGTCTATGCCCAGACCGCCCCAGACAGAACGTACCTATGTCCAAATTTTCGTGCGTTCAAAAGTATCCGTGCGTTCTTCGTGCGTTCAAAAACACCTATGTTCAGATTTCGTGCGTACAAAAGTGCTTATGTCCAGAATTTCGCGCGTTAATGTCCAGACCTATCGCCAGTTTTATTCATATAAGTTGTACACAACGTTTTTATAATGTAATCATTTCAAGTATAGATATCTTAGGGGTGATGATTGTGATGAAGTGCCCCAGCAGTTGCTACATTTTAAATTAAAGAAAGATGCTCGATGAAGGTATTGGGTGAAGGAGGCGCCAGTCACCCAGTAATTACAGCTTGATTTTGCGTTGCAAGTTCAGCAATGGTCTATAATTCTGGACGTGATATTGTTTAAAACAAAGCAAAATGTTCGATGCCACTTTTCCTTCGTTCGACGTTCTGCAAATTTTGAACTCAACTGAGTTGGAATTTTCTTGGTAGATAGCTTCCACTTGAATGAACACTCTAGTAAGAGTGCTTAGTCGAACTCGGGCTCATCAGTTTTTGGCATTATTGTATACATTCAAAACAATTTTTGTGCGCTTCAGGGTCAGAATGTGTGGACTTTCGTTGGTTCAAAGTTGCTTATGTCCAGACAATCGTGCCTTCAAGGTTGCCTATGTCCAGACTAGCATGCATTCAAATTTTTCTATGTCCAAACAATCGTGCCTTCAAGGTTGCCTATGTCCAGACTGTCATGCATTCAAAGTTGCCTTTGTCCAGACAATCGTGCGTTCAATGTTGCCCATGTCCAGACTATCGTGCGTTCAAATTTGCCTAAGTCCAGACTATCGTGCGTTCATTCGTGCTTCCAGACCGTGTAATTTTGAACGCACATCAACCCCTCTTGTGCTTTTGTGCGTTCATTTCAATCTGAAAATATCGATTTTCGGTGTGGGAACTCAGACTGTAACGGTAACGGTAACGGTAACTTTTAGGAGAAAATACGATTTATTTAAGAAATATTTAGGCAGAATTCAATTACAAAAGCTTGGTTTTAGCAAAATATGTTGAAAAAAATTATTAAAATCAGTTCAATGGCATTACTTTTCACATGCTATTGAACTGATCTTAGTAATTTTTTTCAACATATTTAGCTAAAACATGCTATTGAATTGTTAACAAAAAATTAAGTTGCGCATTATTCCCTAAAATTCCCACCTTGGAAAGTTTTTGTGACTTGCTGCATACTATTCAAATTGAGCCACGTAATTTCATTTTCCCCCCGTATGGCTGGCTTTGGTTTTCAGTCCGTAAAGTTTTTTTTTCTACATTGAGCGCAAATAATTTTTGCGTTGAATGTGATTCTTAATTGTTTCAAGTAGTCAATGCATTAATTTGATAGACTCAAATCCGTTTGTTAGGTGGACTCAATTGGGAATAACATCAAAAAATGGGTTTAAATGATTATTCTTGCGTAACAATTAATGTTGCAATTAATGTCAATTTTTTTTCAGCTATATTCTTCTTAACAATTAATACTTAAAAAACACTAAATTGTTGGCACCTTCTTAAAATAACGCGCTAACAGGCAAAAATGTAAACATCGAATAATTATTTGGTTAACGCCATGTTTGCGGCTCGCTCTAAAATCCTAATGGTGAATGAAGTCATGAACAAAAAGAGAATGGATTGTTTTCAACTTGTGAATTTACCATTTTTCTCAACTGAGTTTAATAAATTGAACATAATTTGTTTGTCATTAAATCTCTAGGAAATCATTCAATTTTATTTCCGAAAAGCCGTAAATTTCTTAGTTTGATTATGAAATATATCGATTACAAATTTTTCAATCAATCAATTCAAAATAACTATCAAAAAAGAATTTCAGGTTTCAACTATTGAAGGGGTTTTATTTTGATTGTAGAAGCTTTTTATCTTTTTTGAAGGTAAGATTTCTATCGAAACATTATACTTAATATCACCTCAACAATCATAAATCAAACAAACATAGAGAAAAAATTGTAGCTACAGATTGTTTTGAAGCATTGAACGATGATTATTAGGTTAATAAAATTTTTGCAGCATCATATCATTAGTTACTATCCACTAATTTGTTCAAAGTATCAAAAAGCTGTTATTGAAATTTTTGCTTTTTTAGATAATTTTTTTGTTCATTTGGTCGACTCAACTTATTTTTTGAGATAACTTTTTTTTCAGATTTTGCCTGAAATCTGTGCTCTTTGAGTATAATCACGGCCGCGATGCAATCAGAAAAAAAAACGTCATTAGAATTACTTGTAGATCAACAATGTTTAATAGTTTTTAGAAAAGCAAAGATCATTGTGAGTAGGTTCAAACTTTTACAAAGTTTTCATATTTTGTTCACATAACACAGGCTGTACTTATTAAGCTATAGATTTTTCAAGTCTGCAGCGTTCTTTGTCTTCTCTCAAAGAATCTGACATATTTTTTTGATTTTGGGTTATCGATTTTCGCAAGCGGAGTAAAAAGCGTGTCTAAC
>NC_134469.1:22887002-23034002 GCF_964194025.1 Convolutriloba macropyga | reverse complement strand
AGCGAGAGCGAGCGAGCGAGACAGAGAGAGAGAGAGAGAGAAAGAGAGAGAGAGAGAGAGAGATAGAGAGAGAAGAGAGAGAGCGAGAGCGAGAGAGAGAGAGAGAGAGAGAGAGAGAGAGAGAGAGAGGAGAGAGAGAGAGAGAGAGAGAGAGAGAGAGAGAGAGAGAGAGAGAAGAGAGAGAGAGAGAGAGAGAGAGAGAGAGAGAGAGAGAGCGAGCGAGCGAGCCTGTAAGCAGTATTTCAGATCACCAATCACCACTAATTTCTTCATTGCAAGAATCTTATACTGTATTCTGCAATGAAAGGTGAAAGCTCTTGCATTATCCAAAGGAACCGTTAAGAGTAAGAAAACCTTACAGAACATTCACATCAAAATTACGTACGACTTGTTGTGATTACTGCACTTTTTCACCTTTACTTATTGGCAACATTACACAATTTTTAAACTATGAAAAAGTGGTTTCTTAGCGTATACACAAAAAAGTATACTGGAAGATTTGATAGCAAATTTCTGCAATTTGTGCCCATGTATTTGTCTGAGCAGCCGATTCTTGCCTCGTGGCTTTAATTTTCACACAAGGATTTTCAAATTGGTATAAATAAGAGCGTGAGTTATCAGCAAATGACAACAAAAAAGGCTTTTGGTAATCTGGCACTTCAGATGACTTTAGTTTTTACGTTGTTGTCTAAGTATAAGTTAGAAGATAGCTCTGGGAAGCCCAAGGCAATTAGGGCAAAGCTCCAACTGCCGAAAGATTATCAGAACGTTTTTCTAACATGCTCATACCAAAATTTTGTTGCTTTAGGTATTAGATTATGATAGTTTGCTAGTTCATCTTGACACAATACACGCAAAAATCGAACACCTACCTGGTTGTTCCGTTTTGAGCAGACTATACGTACTTGGAGTTGCCCAAAATTTGATAATTGCGTTTGTTTTTACAGAGAAAACGTCGTCAGTCATGAATGGACTTAGCAAAATGAACAGCAAACAATCTGAATTCGTAACTGCGCTTCCCTCAAATTTTTGGTAGAAAAATATCTTGACGCTTCTAAGGAATTTTTCCCAGAAATTTTCTCAGTATTTTGTTCAATTTACACCAGAGCTTGCAGATGGCCGGAAACACTAGTCAATCTAAAAACAAGCACGAAAAAAAAAACGAAATAAAGGTTGCACAATATAAGCATTTTTGTTCCAATCCACTTTAGTGGGGGAGAAACTATGTACTCCAACGGGTTTTTGTTCAGTCAATTTTCGCCAAACGATAAATTCATCGTAGAGTGTTGTGAGTAATATCATTATAGAGCCCTCCAACGTATAATGTAGAACCAAAAAGATTTTTTGAAATTCATTTTTTTTCACGGGGTAATTGAGGTTTAAAGTTTTGTGAACATTTGACCGATTTCAGTTGATTTTGTTCACATTTTCCGTATTTTCGCTAATTTTTTCAATCAGTTTTGCTTAAAAATTTGATAAAAATGTTTAAAAAGGTGTTTCCGTTTATTGCTGCGATGCTGTAAGCCGAGCAAAGCCATTTTGCATTGTTTGATTTTTTACAGTTCAAAGAATTTGGATTATATTGATGGGCTCTTTTTAATATCTGTTCGCCACACTTTTTTCGGCCTCTTCAAGTCAGTGTTTCCGGTCAAATTTTTCAGAAGTCAAATAGGGGTGGGGATCTTAGTCAGTCTGGAGAAAAAACGAATGCAGGAAAAGGAGCAGGTTTGAAGCAAAACCTGTTTCAGAATACCTTCAAATTGTAGTCAGAAAAAGTTGTTCAAAAAACTTTCGGTTTCTAAAAGCGGATTTTTGTTCAAATTAGGCAATTTGAAATGTTTTTCAGCCTTTCTTCTATTGAGTGCTGTTAATATGATACATATGCGTTCAAACTGCACATGTTTGCAATTGCTTGTAACTATTAACCTTCAGCAAATGCTTTTTGCTACTTCAGCACTATTTGTTTTAAGAAAATATAAGTTAATTTCTGATTTTAGTTGCTATTTTTCAATATTTCTGTTGTCTAATCACTAAGCATCCATAATGAAAGCTGCCCTTAATTGCTAATGAAGCAAAAAAACACCTGAATAGTGGGTTGAGTTGTTTGCTAATTATAGTCTTAACTTTGACACTACTTATTCTCAAAAGGTTTCATAAATTTTGGAGTTTTATGATAATTTTTTGCACTTTTTGTTGTATTTTTATTTGATCTCAAAAACAAGTCTCATAGGTTGCCAATAGTGATTCTATCAATCAATGGATTTGGTACACTTCGAAACTAAGGCTTTCTTTGATACTGACACTATATATTTCGAAAAAATATCGAATTTTTGAGTTTATTGAATTTTCATTGTTCAAATTGTTGTCTAGTTGCTTAGTATCGGTAATTACAAGTCCCATCTCTGACTGAGAATGTGTAAGTTGTCCAAATTCTTTGTATCAGTTCACAGCTAATGCTTTCTAGTCCTTATACAGCGTTCGTTTTCAAAAAAAATGAATGAACTGCTGAATTTTGCTATTGTTTTTGTTAAAGTTATTGCTCTCTCATGTATTGAACTCATTAATGAGAAATTTCATCATTTGTTTAAGATTAAAAGTGGAATCAATTTAATCGCCGTAGTTCCAAGCGATGGTTATAAGGATTTTGACAATATGTTCCAAAAGATATAATAATTTTTTGGCACTGCAATTTTTTTGTGTGTGCTCTTAGTAATAGTCAGAGAGCAGCTATTTCTGTTGCCCGTCCTGTACGGCGTTGTGTTAGTGAAATCATCTGCAGTTCTTCCTTGGCAGTTCTTCCATGTTAGTTCTTCCTTGGTAGTTCTATTGTCTCTTCGCCAGCCATCAGAACTGCTGAAAAGCTTTTTAATGATTACTGACTTCTCATGATAAACTGTGAATAAGAGCTTTGGCCTGTAGTTTTGAGTTTCTACTAGTTTGAAGCCGCTTGTTTTCAAGAACTTTTGTGTTCTTGCAACTTTCTTCAGTTTTCATTTTCTTTTGTCTTGTCAATGCTCACAACAAACTTGTGTACTGTTTACACGTTCTAACGATTTGAAGACCAAAATTTTTTAAATCATGTTTTGTCGTATTTCGTGAAACAGAAAATCTTGCATTAACAAGTTTCTCTTTGTTTTCAATATTACGCATAAAGGGTCATGAGTTTTTACACAGTCTTCAATTGATGTTGCCGTAAATATGAAAATTTAGTGAATGAAACTCTTTAGATTGTTTTTGGGGACGTGCCTGGCTATGTTTGTTTGTTCAGTGGTCTGACGCAGTTTTGACGCTTCACAATTGTTCACACAGCAACGCTGAAAAAATCAAACGTTCTGAATGATTTCTTCCTCTGACTAACAGCATTTTGCATGCTCGACATTTCTCACTCTCTCAAGCAAGATATTTGATTATTAGATTTTGATGTGACTTATCTCATTCAAAAATTGGGCTTTTTCGATTTAATTTTTAACTCTACATTGACTTAATTTGAGGACAAACATTTGTAGAAAACGGTCCCGAATAAAAAATGTTTCAGATGAATTTTCCTCAAGCTGTGTTTCTATTCTCAAGGTTAGAGGACGGCTGGCCAAGTGTTTCATCCAACGTTTTGGTTTAACAGTTAGGCTAAAATTTTCAAATTTCAGCCTTATTTTGTCAACAAGGAAAATATTATGCCTCTTTGGCGCATTTGTTTAGAAAAACAAAGCTAGAATCTGCTGCAACCATTTTCACACAACCAGAAGAGGTTTAGTTATACCTCCTATCTCCATGAGAGTGATATGGAATGGAATAATGGCTAATTATTTCTAAAACAAGTTTGGTATCAAAAATTTAAAACTTTTGAGTTTTAACTTTTTCGTTAAAAAGTCAAATTTTTGCTGAAAAATGGAAATTATCGACAATAACAAAGGATAAATTTATTCTAATCGTACGATTTTTTAATAATAAATATTCGTCTTGTTTTGTGAGCTGAATTCTTTCGCTTTATTTGTTTCTTTTACCTTAATTATCGGAATGTTGTTATAACGAAGACGACTCAAAATGTTGTTCAACTATTAACAGATCTCAACAGAAAAATTGAGGTCAATTGGATACATATTATATTTTCAGTTCAAAGCTTATAGTTTTTATGACTTCTGTGGTACGGTTGTACCATATTAAGTTCATGTTTGATTACTTAGTACTAAATTAATTTAAGTTTGCCCTTGTCAGGCTAAAATTCATATTTCACATATAATTAATTTGCCGCCGACTAATAAGTCAACTTTTCAGTTTTGTTCATATCTCCTACTTTTGATTATTTATTCATTCTCTAGAATCTCATCATTGAATTCAGTTGCTTCAATCTACTCTGTTTTACACTAAGAGCGATCCTATCGGATTCGAGGAGGAATTCCACACTCAATAATTTTGTCTGTAATCGCATCACGATTGCAAAGTAAATCTAAAAGTGATAATCCCACAACTGGCAAAAGTGGCAACTTTCTACAAATTCTAAGTGGATTTGTGACACGAAACGTATCTCTACGGTCAGGGATATCACATGGCGCAGTCAGCAACTAAAGAACGTGCACTCCTTGGAATCGAGCCCTTTTGGGAAAAACCAACACTTGAACCTCCATTGCGATGGGATCGATGGCAGATCATGCTGAAATTAGCTATCATGGCTAAAGAAGGCATTTCAATTAATATTCTTCTTGGAGATCCGCCAGACAAAATTATTCTACCTCCAGAGCCCATATACGAGGCTGACGTTGAAAACAGCACACCTCAAAGCGAACGAGATCGACGAATCCGTAATGAGCAGTTGAAGAACTCGTGGTTAAACCATTGTCAGAAAATAGAACTCGTAGGTATACTATGTGGTGAAAAACTCTGGAAATATTGTGATAACAAAGCCGTCTCCTTAACGAATCTCAGTTTGGGGATGGAGGGTAGACGAATATTTGGTTCCCAAGAACTAAATATCCAGATTGATCGAGTAACAACAAAGGCTCTCTGGGAAAGTCTTGATAGAGTGTTTACTAAACAACGAAACATCACATTTGATCGTTACACTTTTCTCACTAGAAAGCAAATGAAGGGAGAGCCTGTGGAAAAGTTTTACGGTTGCCTTCGGTAATTATCTTTGAATTGCGATTTAGGAAGCCACGAGGAGTCGATCATTCGTGACGCCTTCATAGCTAATATGCAAGAGGGCGAACTCCAAAGGGAATCGTTAAAAGAAACAAGAACGGCTAAAAAAGCTCTTGAAATTGCTATGAACATTGAAATGGGAATACAATATCAACTAAAAATATCTGGGACTCCAGCTTCGACAACTACAAATGGAATTAAAAGTCAGACGTTAAATAATGTTCAGGGATCGTGGAATAGATCACGACCGTCGACAAATCAGTTTGTAAAGCCAACTATTTGTCCAAATTGTGGCTACGGTTCGTCCCCATTTCATAGACAAAAATGTCCTGCCCGTGGCAAGAACTGTAAAAACTGCGGAATTGCCAACCACTTTGCAAAAGTTTGTCGAAAAACCAAAGAACCTATTAAACCCAAACCCAGAGTGAATTATGTAGATGACTCAGTTTCAGAGGCGGCCACAGTAGGTACGTCAGCAACAGCGGCTTATCAAGTCAATAGTATAAATAGACTTCTACAGCAGCAGAGCATCTACGACGCGAACTATGACTCGGACTACGATGATTACGATGATAATTGTGTAGCGGCGATTTCAATTCAAAATGACGTTCGTGAGGTGAAACCAGTAAATTTAGAAATTTGTGTCGGGAATAAAAAAACAAAGGCATTGGTGGATTCGGGAAGCGTGTGTACTATTGTAAACAAATGTTTAGCAGACACAGTGGAGTCCGAGTGCAATGAAAGCTATTGGGTACAGTCACCAGAAATACATGATTTGAAAACTTTCTCTAATGATATAATCAAGATTGTTGGCGTGATCGATACATCAATCAAATGTAATGATTGGATAGCCACGGGCGTTGATGTAACAGTAGTGGAAGACGGTCACAGATCCATCATTGGACGAGATCTTTTTCCAAAGCTAGGTCTTTCTCTTACTCACTTGAAACAAGTTGCAAATATTGATCAAAACCAATGCCTAATCAAGAAAGAGATTTCATTTGATTTTCCAGATTTTGTCACCCGAATCGGTAATTCTTTAAAACATTCAGTAAAATCAACATTTCACAGAGAATTTACACCTACACATCAAAAAGGACGACGAGTCCCAATTAACTTAAAACCACTAGTTAATATAGAACTTAAAAACTACTTGACGAAAAACACATCATAAAATTAAACAGTTGTTCAGATAAAAATTTTATTTCACCTATATAATTACAGTAAAAAGATATAAAAGAGTTAAACTAGCTCTAGATTCCAAAATTTTAAATAAATCTATCCATAAAAATAAATACCAAATGCCAAATATTGATAATTTAATTGAAACGATTCAATTCAACAGAATTTGAACACATCCGCGCATCACAAGAAACAGCTTTTTTTTCAACTTTGGATTTGGAGTACGCATACAGTCAACTCAAATTAGACCCGGAAACGGCTCGGCATTGTAACTTCAATATCTTTAGCGGTGAGAAAACTGGAACATATCGCTTTATTACCGGTTTCTACGGATTAACTGATATGCCAGCAGCATTCCAGAAAGTAATGGAATATACTTTAGTCGGACTTCAAAATACCAATTGTTTCCTGGATGACATTATAGTAGTTAGCCGTGGTTCTAAAGAAGACCACTTAAAAATAGTCTATAAATGCCTAAAGAAATTAGATGAGGATAATTTACGAATAAACTTACCTAATTGTCATTTCGCAAAAACCGAAATTGAATGGCTAGGACATAATTATAGTCAATCAGGAATTGCACCACAAAACAGCGGCAATCGCTTCTCTATCAGCACCTAATAACCTTAAACAACTACGATCATTTTTAGGTTCTGTTCATTACTTAGGAAAATTAACTCCTAATCTATCACAATTGTGCCACCCTCTTCAACCATTACTAAAAAAGAATACAAAATTTGTTTGGAATACTGAACATGAAACTCACTTTCAAGCAATTAAATATAAAGTCACAAATGCAACAGAAAATACACATTATAATCCGCACTTGGAAACGCGAATCGAATGCGATACTTCTAGACTGGGACTAGGAGCAGCTTTAGAACAACGCTCACCTATAGGTTGGCATACAGTTGCATTCGCGTCTCGTTTCCTCAACTCAAACGAGGAACGTTATAGTGTTAATGAACTTGAATTGTTAGGGGTTGTGTGGTCTGTAGAATATTTTAAATATGATTTGATTGGCAAATCATTCACAATCATTACTGATCATCGAGCACTACTTTCAATTATGAAAAAACATCAATCAAATAAATCCTAAAATAGTAGATTAACACGTTGGATAGATCGTCTTTTACCTTTTGATTTTAACATCGAACATATACCGGGTGCAAAAATGGGGCTGGTAGATTACATTTCCCGTCAATCAAATCAAGAAGCAAAAGTTACAAACAACTATGATAAGGAATTTGCGGTAGCAACAATTACCCGCATTTGTGACGCTATTGCTGCAATTTTCGTAAATACCACACCACAAAACTGCCGATCACAGAACTTTAACAGCGTCACTCACACACATTCCACACGTGCCTCGCATCCTCGCTTAACAAACTATTCCAATTTGCTTTCTGCCCTAAATTGTAATACAACTCAGTTGCCTCTTGAGAATTCTGCAAACGCAGCACCATTCCAATCTAGTTCAAATAATACTTCAAACTCAACTTCAATCCCTACTCATTCAGAAATCCCTACAAACGCATCACATATCCATACAATTTCCACTAACACAATGAGCAACATAACATCCAACCCACAAACTCATTGTACACACAGCCGAGTCACGTTTCAATCTACCCCCAATTCAGCAGTGAACGCGACGAGATCATCTAACGAGGGTCAAAATTCACCAAATTGGACTTGTCGAAAGAAGAAGTCTTTGAAAAAAACTTAACACAGTTATTTACTAAAGGCTTCTTGGCTGTTCTAACAAGCAAAGATGCCGTCCTTAAAGAGGTGCGTGATTGCATCCTCCAGAAAGACCCCCAAAGATGTAAGGAAGTGAATACTTACATGTTCTCTTATTGGAGAGATCTTCATGTCCGCTAGGGTTGTGTCTGTATAGAAGAACGGATGGCAATTCCCCATTCTATTCAGGACGCAGTTTTGGAGAGCCTTCATCTAACACACCCTGGTAGTTGGGGAATGATAACACTCGAGCAATGAGCGTTCTGGCCGTATATCTTTTGAGAAATCCTCAACATGGCGGCTCAGTGCAAGCCTTGTACTGATATTGGTAAGAATCTTAAGCCCGTTGTTCCGGCGTCTAAATTGAAACCATTGCAGACATGTACAGAGCCTAATGATGAAATACAAATTGATTTTGGAGGACCCATTACGAATGAAAAAGATCAAGATATTTATTTTCTTGCATGTATTGATCGTTTTTCAAAATTCCCCACTGTAGAAGTATTTGGAAAAGCTAATTGACCAAACGTTCTTAAATTCTTAGATGACTACATTGACATACACGGTGTCCCCCGAAATACTAGACTAGATCAAGCACGTTGCTTAATTGATATCAAAGTAAAAACTTTCTGTAAACAACATAACATTAACATACTCACTGCCCCTGCTAATGATCATAGAGCTATAGGATTAGTAGAGCGTTTGATATAAACAATTAAAAGACGCCTAAGCTACTTGAAATTAGATAATAGATATAAATCATTCACAATTAAAGAAGCAATAAAGTCAATAGTCTATCAATTACGTATTTGCAAGCAAAAGACAACAAACGTAACACCTTTCCAAGCATATTTTGGAAGAAAGCCAAACACACCACTAAGTAATATAAGTACAGTACCAAAGTCATCTAATCTCTCATATGAAGATATTCTTCACCAATATTTAGATGCCGATACCGTCCCAGTAGAAGACTACCTTGACGAAAACGGTTGGGCAACAGGTGATCGTAGTGATATCCTCATAGAAGAGGCAATGCGGAAAGCACAAGTGGATGCGGGACGCCGCTACAATGTGGATCACAATAAGTCCATTTCCCGTTTCATTGTGCATCCCAAACTGAATAACCCAACCCCTCGGACAGAACAGTCACTTGATCTCAAATTGGCACGCAAAGTAACGAAGCGATCAAAACGGGACCTTCGTGAATTATGGGAAACTTTGTCACCGGGTAGTACAGTCGTACGAATAACCCAATCCCTCGGACAGAACAGTCACTTGATCTCAAATTGGCACGCAAAGTAACGAAGCGATCAAAACGGGACCTTCGTGGATTATGGAAAACTTTGGCACCGGGTAGTACAGTCGTAGGAACATCTGATACTACTCCAGTTATTAAAGAACCTGGAGTACCCGAAGTTTGCGTACGAAAATGTGACACCACCAAATTTGGCACTCGCGCTGAACGCAACACAGACCTTTGGGAGTATGCAAAACGACATCCTCTCCCCTTTGAAAAAACCACGGAGGAAAAGATTTCGCAGCACACCAAAGAGCTCAAAAAGAAATTCCGTGGGGAAATCAAAATTCGTCACCGCCCGACCCAATCATACGAGTCTGCTAATAGCAAAATTTCAAGGGCGGTGGCATCTCGAAAACCTAAAAAGCCACAAGCAGGAGGCAAACGTTCCAGAAATACTTCTGCAACCCTCAACACATCAAATGCTTCTTCTGTTGCTGCGTCCTCAGTAACATCTTCCGCCGCTTCACCTTCAACGTCCAGAAATAAAAGAACCTGACGCGCCCCCGACTATTTCGCTTTCGAAAGTTCTGTGCGCTCAGTCAGCGATGACTCTGCCGCCCCTGCATCTAAGAAACAAAAGCCTGAAAATCCAGTGATTGCGACAATAATCCAAGAAGAGGCAGCTCAACCTTCTGCACCAGCGACTTATTATGAGTTATAAGTAGTGAGTCCTCTTGCACCCCCTCCAGTTGGAACATGGTCACCCGAAAGCTATGACTATGAGGATTATACAAGAGAGATAAGCATGAGCGTCTTTGACGCCGAAAATCAAATTTAAACTACAAACGATTATGTTCAATTTTTTAAATTGTTGCTTGTGTTAATTCTGAATTATTTAATTGTCCATTCTTAATTTAAATATGGATTCGTACCACTTGTGCGCTCATTTTTGTGTTAATGTTCACAATTTATTTGCATTTGTGTCTCAATTTCTTCAGTTAAATTTGATGCTGCTTATGTATCAATATTCTGGATGTTATTACTTTCGGCGATTCGCACTTCGATTGTGCCTTAGTTTATGTTTTCTGTTTGTGCTTTCATGTAAATGTTGAGAGCTTACATTGATTTTACTCTTTAAGCATAAGCATTTCCATTGCCATTTCATCATTCATTTGCAGTTACTCACATTATTTACTATTTTTACTAACCAGTACAAGTGTTAATATTATTCAAAATTTTTACACTATTGCAGTTTAAAAATTTCTCTCTCGAGCAGAGAATATGTGGTACGGTTGTTCCATATTAAGTTCATGTTTGATTACTTAGTACTAAATTAATTTAAGTTTGCCCTTGTCAGGCTAAAAGTCATATTTCACAAATAAATAATTTGCCGCCGACTAATGAGTCAACTTTTCAGTTTTGTTCATATCTCCTACTTTTGATTATTTATTCATTCTCTAGACTCTCATCATTGAATTCAGTTGCTTCAATCTACTCTGTTTTACACTAAGAGCGATTTTATCGGATTCGAGGAATTCCACACTCAATAATTTTGTCCGTAATCGCATCACGATTGCAAAGTAAATCTAAAAGTAGTAATCCCACAATTTAGTAAAACTTGGATTCGCACATCGAATCCACTCTACAAATTCTAAGTGGATTTGTGACACGAAACGTATCTCTACGGTCAGGGATATCACAACTTCAAAAGTGTGTTTGCGTAAAAGTGATTTTAATTTGTTTTCTATTAATTTTTTATTAGTTTTTGTCTTTTAATTATATGACTTGTTCCGTAATAATAAGTAAAACAATTGTGACGTTTTTTCAACAGCGTTTTCATTAGCTATTAACTACCCAAACTAGTGTTTCTAGTTGAAAACTTATTGCTTTTCTCTTTTCGTAATTTTTAGTTCAACAAGAGCTTTTGCCTAAATGTTTTCTTGCTGTTTTTTTTCTTTTTTGGTCAACCTCTAGGTCAACCTCAGCTGAAGGATTGCGCTTTCTTTTGGTTGAATTATTTTTTAGCAGTCATTGGGTTTTTTGTTCACAGAAATTGTTTTTCGGATTCCGATTTGCTATGTTTATCGATTTTTTGGATGCTCGCGCTTTTTGATGTTCTGTTTTGGCCAAAATACATTAATCGCAGGTCGCCAAAAATGGCTTCAAAAGAAAAGTCAATTAGGCATATGTTACGTTCTTATTGAAAAAATTTTTGTTTTATGGGCCTCAATGCCGTTTTCTAGCAAATCTAACTTGATATGTTTGATTTGTGAATATAATTGTCGTTCTCTTGTAATTGTGTTATATAAACTGGACAACCACAACTGTCAATTGATTTGCATTGAGTTTGATTGAACCTCTTTAAGGATTGCAGTCCATGGCTAACCGTTTTGTTGACTTTGAAAGTATTTGCTTTAAAATATATCAGTGCTTTTTTAAATTTAGCTTAGTCTCATCAGTAGCAGGTCGCTTTCAGGTATAGTAATATTCAAATTTTACTCTAACTAGCCATCTTTTGTTGAAACTAATGGTTTTCTGATATCCTTTTTTACTAGTTTGTACATTAATTTCGGGAATTTAGAATAGTTGTTCGTGTTTGATTTGAATTTTTAGAGTCTCTCCACAATAGCACTTCGAAGATGAGTCCTACCGGCGTTTAACAAAAACACATTTTAACATGTGTAGTTGCTGATCAGTTAATAGGTACTGAATTTATTGACATGGGCACTGACTTTTAGCTTTTTTAAAAGCTGTTAAAATTTTTCGTTATTTTTTATATGTCGTAACATTAAATCCGGAAATCGTTAGGTCTCAATGATTTCCTATTGAATTATAATTGAACTTATTTAATAACTCCAGCCGATACGTAATTGTTCAAATGCTTTTGAAATTCTTCAAAATAAACGTTTTTTTAATTTTGTGCATGAGTCCTTTTACCTAAATGCTACCTAGTATGCTTTTGCGTGTCTTTTTATTGAAGCAAAAAATAATGTTTAATTGAGGTTTTATGTGTTACTAATTTGACTTTGTTGGTTGTTTTTTTAATAGCATTGAGCTTTGGTCGTAATAATTGTTTGTTTTGTTGTTTACAATGTTTAGTATTCTCGTCAATGGCATATATCATCGGCACTCTGAAGCAGTATCGCTGTGGGTGTTCAAAAATTCACATTGTTGATGGTTATCTAGTTTTAGTGATAGGTTGTCTTCCGTTTATTAGTTATGTTGCTCATCTAAATGTTTTAAAATCCGAATTCAAAATTAAAAGTATACCGCTAGTTTTTTTCGAAATTTTGAAATTATAGAGATTATCAATATAATCAAAACAAAATTACTCTCTGGAGTCTCAACGTAAGGAGACCAGAAATTCACCAGTCCTCACTTTTTAACACTTTTTTCATAATAGCAGCAGTGCTGACGCATTCATTATGAACCACGCGAAATTATGTAAAGCTTTAGTTATCAACAAGTCAATGCAAATAAATCGAAAATACATCTTTACATTAAAGATAATGATAATGTTTTTACCCTGTATCACTAACTTTTAATAAGCTTGAGCAATATGACATTATTTTTTTGGGTTTGTTACTTTTTTGCATATATATAGGCACAGACTTGAAGAGCAATTATGCTCATATTGTGTCCTAACTGGATTGTATTTAAATATGATTGTTTGAAATATTGTCCAATACTCTCCGATTGGATTAACTATTCAGTGAAGTTTTGAAATGTTTTCATCTTAATGGTAAAATGTCGAAAATCAAGCCCCAAAATTAAACGAAGTTGTCAAATTGAATTTTGTGTATTTTTTTGAATAAAATATGTAAAGGGTGTACAAAAAACGTCTAACTCAATTTAAAGTTTAACACCAAGAATTAAACAGATAGCTGATTGCAACAAAACTGATTAATTTTATCTTACGTACCGTTGTGATGGTGCCTATCAAGTCCCAGGGACAATGAAGAATTGCCATAGCTCACGAGGCATGGCAAATTTCTTAACGTTATTTCATTATTAATTACTATGTTGGCATGATTAAGTTAAATATTCCTTCTCGCTCTCTCTAGCAAATCAACAATAGACTAAATTAAACGGTATATTTAGTAATTGGGTATTTTGTCCTGACGATGATTTCGTCCCGACAGTTTTGTGGTTTTCAATACTCCCAATTATATACTATTTCGGTTGCTGAAGCTTATTGTCTATTCTTTCCGATTGAGGCAGAAAATTAAAATGACCGTAATTGCGCCTACTTAAAATTGAAAAACGTACTTGCTGGGCACTAAAAATGACCAGCAATCAAGCATACGATTAGCTAACGTGGCACTAATAATGGCTTTGCTACGATAATCCTGTATATGGGATTGCTTTTCACGCATAACAGAAATAAGTCCTCCATGATTCATAATTTGATCTATGGTAATTTGATGCAGGTTCCTCCTTCACTCTAGCTCACGAGTCAGATATAGAAGAATATGTAGTCGCAAGACATCAGTAAAGGAGACCGATTTCAAAAATCAATTGAAAATCTTGCTTTTGCAGATTTTATAGAACTGCAGAACCAGCAAAAAAACTTTACAAAAAATTCCAAATTGATAAATTTTTCTATCAAATATGAACAAACTCTAAAACAAAAATCAAATTTTGCTACTGATGAGCATCAAGTTATCTATAAACAATTAAATGGAATCGAGTTGCTTAAGTTCAACTTTTTCAACTATCACATTGTGATTTGCAACTAAACTACTGCAGAAAGTTTCATCTAATTGGCACTACATTCCGCTTCTAATTTCACTTTCCCAGCCTCGGGATGTGATTCTGTTGGCTCTTCTTTCACGTCTGCAATTTCTTCCTTCACTGCTCCATTAGCTGTGTTGCTTTTCGCATATCCTATAGTTGAGCTGGCTGCTCTTTGTGCAGCCATTTCCTTGGCTCTTTTGGCCTCCATCTGCAGTTTGTATGCTTTGGACATGACATGGATAGTCTCGTCGAATTCCTCTGGGGAGCTGCTGGATGGAATGTCGATGTCCAGAATTGGTCTTGCCGAAGGATGCTTGCAGGCTCTTGAATACCTACAAATTAGCAACACTTTCATCAATCTCACTAAACTTCCAGAAAACCTGCGAACTTTCAGCAGTCTCTTCATAATTCCAAATGTAATGTAATTTTAGACGATTCATGACATCGGCAATTCATAACTCAACTATTTTTAGAAACATAACCGACTAAACGTCGGAAGAATTGCTTTCGTACAACTAGTGGGAGCTCTAATCAATTACAGCCTGCTTCAGTCGCGGGGGCGGGGGAGCCTAAATGGGACTACGAAGTGACTACACCATCTCGCGAGCGATCTAAATGAATTGAAAGTTTTAATGTACCTTTGTCTGGGTAGTCTGCCGTAGCCTAAGTCATCTTCACTCTCATAATTTTGCACGGCAGCATACGGTCGCGATGGGACACGTGCGTAGTGATGAGTGTATCCTCCTCTGCCCCTCTTGCCCTTAGATCCTTTGAATGACACAAATGAGGCATCTTCGTCCTCTGGAATCGAGGCATCCTCCTCCTCTGTCATGTTGGAGGGATCAAAGTCAGACTCCTCTGCTTTCGTCTTCTTAGATTCTAAATCATCAAGTCTTACAAAAAACAAGTTAACGGGCTTGAAAGATGAAATACTTATTCGTTATTAAAGTTTTGAAGTTAAAAAACTGTTTACTAATGGTTAGAACTATATAATTCATAAACTGAAAATGATCACCTGTGACAAATTTCATTAGAGATAAGAGTCAGTTAAAACGCCAAGTGTTCAAAATCATTAAGATGAAAATTGTCTAGGGTACAAATAAGCCATTAGTAGCGAACTCAGGTTGATCTATCTAAGACATGTCATATTCCTCTTGGTGAGCAGTTTATCCCAGGGAGCTACGCAATTGCTCCAAACACTGATCTGAAGACTGTTTAATATGATCAAAACAATCTTCGCTAGCGGACACCTTACCCTAGTGTCACTCCCTTGACGTGTTTAATAGGAGATTCAACGGTTATCAGCAACCTTACAAAACTAAACAAATCTCAACTTACTCTTCGCTTTGTTCTTGTAATCTGCAGGATCCGCGGGCTCCATTTTGGGCACTACAGCACCTGGGGAGACACGCTTTTCATTGTTATTACCAGCTGTTGATACGCCTGCATCCTCGTTATGCTCATAGCTGATATTTAACGATTCAGACATTTTTAGTTGATTGACAAGACAAGCAAAGCTCAAAATCAGATCGGAGCACGTGTGGCAGCTGAGGGGCCAATGATGTCACTTCAACCAAACAGTCACAAAAAACCTGAAAATGTTCTTTGAGTTTGAATTCTGGTTTCATTGAATAATGACAAACAATAGCATAGCACAAGAATGTTAGAATCAGTCATTTAGAAGACATTGATTCCAATGAACTTAGACTGAATCTAAATTTCACTTAAATCTAAACATCGAGCTTTCCAAAATGACATTACAAGCTATTCAAAAGCATCATTTGATCAAAGACTGTGGATAATGATCTATATCAATCAAATCCATCGCTGTATTAAATTGCGAAATTTGTTCAGAAGACGTTAATATTGCAACCTTCATTTAATTCTATTTAACTCAGATTTAATTTATTCCAAGTCACCATTTTATTCGTTTATAGAAAGCACGTTCACTTTAAAATCGTTCAACTTGGTCGCAAAAACTATCTTTCAATCAATTGATGTCTATAATATGTTGACTTATTGATAACAATCAGACTGGGCTTGGTACTCAATGACCGAGAAACAATTCCGTACAATATAACTATACTCACTCGATATCCACTCACCAAATTGCAGCACGCTTTCAGGAAACAAAGTCAAAACATCAAGCTCAGTTGATACGCCCTAACGAGTTAGAGCAGAACCAACAAGGAGGTTCGGTAATATGCGTGAGCACAATGTTCCGACCCCGCTCAACCACATTTTCTGGCTTCATTGTCTACCAAATGATGAAGAGATAGCTATTAGCTGTATTCAAATAACATACAATTAGCGTATGATATCCTCAGATTAGCCGAACTCCTCCAATAAAAGTAAACAAATTTGTTAGAGAGTGCGGAAGTCAGTTCTGTGAGTAAGTTTATTAATGTGTATCCAAGACTTAAGTCATGCAATCGAACAATGTACGCGCTCCAACGAGAGTGAAAAATGTCCCCACGCATACATATCTGTCGAAATTGCATAAACGAGTGAACAAATAGCATGTTTAAGTAAGCGTGATGTCAAACATCGAAAAAGCTTTGGCAACTAAAAAAAGACAATTTCATGTGCATTGTAGAAGTGAAGTCATGTCACAGCTGGTTAATTTTCTACTGGAAATATATTAATGCGTCGTTTCTCATTTTTAGCTTTGCTGAATTTCTGCTTATATTTTGAACCCCTTCTTGTTACAAAAAAGCAATTTTCAATCAAAATTATCTTAATTATTCATTGCTATACATGTTGATGTTCTGATAATGCCAAGATACAAAATCCAAAAAAACGGAATAAATTAATAAACACATCCGGCAGATTGCCGGAAAAAAGCCGCGATAGACGCTTGTGGCAATCCATGAATTGAAACAACTAAAGGAATAAGATAGACAGAACAACCACCAGTCCTTTAATATAGACCACTAGACTTTTAGGGTTATATTCGGACTGTCATTTTTATGAGACACATACGCTCTATAAGGCAAAAACCTTATTGGAGCATTTTAAAGATTAATATTCGATATCAAAACTCAAGACTCTAATAGTAAAGAATTAAGGCATATACGTTTGGCACTTCTTAGATGCACACTAATAACTAGCAAATGTTCATAAAATTTAAAGTTCCATAAGTGAGTTCAGAAGTCATTTTTTTGAGTGAGTCAATTCACGCAATTGACCTAAAATCAAAAATGACGTCGCGCACACAAATTTCAACTGCAAAGCTGTAGAAGTCATTTAAAAAGTCAATTACAGAAGTCAGGTCGCAACAATCATCGATGGAGACGACGAATTAAAAAACATAGCAGGACAAGTCCTGAAATACAATACAAAGAATTGAATGGAAAACTCAGACGTACTCTACCTGAACAGCAGATCAATTGAACAATGCCAGCCAGAACACGAACAAAATCATCGAAAAATTGAGACACTAAAAAATCAAAACTAAACAAAAATATACTCATTGCTAAAACTCTTGATTGAAGCTTTCTAATCTAAGGCAAATTTTTTTCCCTTTAAAAACACCTATTACAAAAAATGTTCGAAAACAATTTTTGTTTCTGAAATTAGTCCAGTATAACATCTGCAAGACCTGAAAAATATTTATTGGCCTTTGAAGATCGATTAACTCGAAAATGAACAAAAAATTTAGAAAGAAATCAATTGCATATTTTCAGGAAATATTACTGAAAATCGCAATCAAAATATCTTCAGAATCATTTCTGTGTCTCTAGAGGCTATCAAGTCACCCAGCTCCAAGCTCATTGGCTCATAGATCGATAGGCAAAAACTTTTAGAAAAAATTTCAAACTTCAAAAAATAGAAATTCGTTCCATTAAAATGTTGAAAGCCATTCCATTGCCCCCTAGAAACTATTTATCAAAAAACTATCAAACCCTGAATGAGGTTACCTGGCTACTGAGACAAAAAAACGAAACAAAAGACATGTTTAAAAAATTTGAAAATTGCAAAATTTATTTAAAAAAACGATGAAATTCGAAACATTAAAATGTTGAATAACATTCCATTGCCCCCTAGAAACTAATTATCAAAAAACTATCAAACCCTGAATGAGGTCACCTAGCTACTGAGACAAGAAAAACAAAACAAAAGAAATGTTTTGAAAAAATTTGAAAAAAGCAAATTTTATAAAAAAAAAACGATAAAATTCGAAACATTAAAAATTTAAAAACCATTCCATTGTTACTAAAAAAAATGCAGTGCCCTATTAACAAACCTCAATGGAGATTGTCTGGTCCCTAAAGCTGGAAAAAAATGACGAAAATTTTCGAAAACCTGAAAATGCGAATTTTGTCCATAAAAATTGCTAAAATTTGTGATATTCAAAACTTGAAACCCATTCCATGGCAACTAAAAATTTTTCAGTAACCTATTATCCAACCCCGGATGAGGTTTTCTGGCCCCTGGGACTCAACAACTTGAATAATGACTGTCAAAAAAATTTTTAAGTAATTGCAAGTTTTGTCAAAAAAGGCTAAAACTCATGATGGCAAAAGTTGAAAACCATTTCATTACCACTAGAAACTATGCAGTTATCTATCATCAAACCCCTTATCAAACCCTAGAGGAGGCTTCTGGACACCTAGGGCTAAAAAAACTCAAACTGACAAAAAATTTTTCAAAAAACCTGAAAAAAATTGCAAAAATTAGTATCATTTTGCGTGTTTGTAGAACCAAAACATACAGCTCATGAAATGGTCATAACAAGCAATTTTGTCTCGCAACAGGCCTTCGTCAACTTTTAAAAACTTCAACCTATGACTAATCAAAACAAAAAATCACAAAAAAACATGAAAAATTGCACCATTTTGAGCCCAAGAACTCCTAAAAATGACATTTTAACCTTAAATTAAGGCCATCCCAGCAGCTGCACCACTATAAGCACTTGACGGACTACTAAAGTCTACTTTGGGCCTCTAATGAAACTTCGCTGGGCTTTACCGGTTTATCCCGTTTTGAAAGATCAAAGTCATTGAAAATGTGTGAATACATCTTTAAAAAAAAACACAGCGCACAATACAATTCAAATTCTTTGAATTGTAAAAACATAGCAGGACAAGTCCTGACGTACAATTCAAAGAATTTTCATTGACTAAACAGAAAACTAAACCTAGACGGGACTATAAATTGATTGGAAAAACCATTTAGAAAAAAATCCAATCATAAAATTTAAAAAAAGAGTAAAAATCAAAGTGAAATTGCCGCATGATAACAAAAAAACAACTAGCGAGAAAGTGAATTTTTGTTCGAACACCGTTTACTCACTCTACTTTAAAATTAGAGCAAAAAATATTCACGCCGCAAAACCAATCGCCTTTTCGCTCCACTTCCTGTTTCGGCGGGACCAAAATCACTACTCCAATTTGACTTCACAATTTGATGAACAGCTTTCATGATTGCTTGACTTTAGAATGTGCATATGATGGGTTAAAACTTTACGTGCCGATGTATATTACTGAGCTTCTTTTCTTTGTTCATTTTTACATCACTCAAAGGAACGCAGACCAAATCAGACTTAAGTTACAAAACTCAGCACACAATAAAATTTTTCTATTTGAAATCATTTGATTTACTAACAAATCTATGATACAACTTGGTAGAAAAATAGATTTCGTTGCAGACGTGCTAGGAAAACTCACGACATGAGTAATATTGGCAACGCAGTTGAGCGAAATGCACACCCATTAAACGCGTCCCGCATCTGATATGTTGAGTTTGGAATTAAGCCTGTTACTTTTGGCCTCTTGGGTAGAATTCAAAATTGGCAGTTGATTGGCAGCAGCGTTTGAGGACGAATTAAATGAATGAGAGGCCATGAATGCTTCAAACATTTCATTTTCTAGATTTCTCATCTCTCGATTCAAAGCGTAGATCTCTCTACGTTGTTGAGCTTTCTTCGATTCTTTCTCATTTTCTAACTGCTCCTTGACTTGTTGCAGACTAGCTGCAGTTGCGACTGAAGTACCTTTTGTAATTTGAGGTAAAGACAAATCTCGCTGTCTACTGCGAATTTTGCTATTCTCTGATTTGTGGATTGGTTGTTTATCAGTTTTTTGAATATTTGGCTTCTCTGCTTTCTGGAACAATTGTTTTTCAACTTTTGGGTAGTATTGCTTCTCAAGCTTTCGAGATTCACGATAGGGAGACCTTTCAATCTTCGCTCGCTCCAATTCTTTTCGCTCTTTCTCTCTAGAAGGAACATTGTTCTCTTTGTTTCTGCTTCCTAATAGTTTGTTGCTTAGACTTTGACTTCTCTTTAGCAGTCTTTTAGTCAAATCATCGGCCCCATGTTTGTTAGATTTTGTCGCTTCGAAATTGCTTTCCGTTTTACATCGATTGGGTGTTTTCAAATTGGCAAGTTCTTTCACTATGTCAAAGTCGGTACGTATTATAGGCGGCTGTTGCTTAGCTCGGAGTAAAACAGGCTGGATAATTTTTGGCTTCGGCGGCGCACTGGGTTTCTGGTTGGCACTCTTCAGAGCTCCCGTTCCAGTCAAGGCTATAGAGAGGCGTTCTTCAGTTTGCATTGCAAATGCAACCGCACGAAAAGGCTGGGAGAAGAGGCAGCAAGGATTTCCCACTCAGCTTTAAATTCCATCGATATACTAAGCGGCTCATTCCATAAATTCTCACAATTTTTCCACAACAAATATGTCCTTGGCTATCTAATCTGAAATATAATACTAATAGTTCTCCCAGATGCTGTTTATTTCCAAAACAAATTCGCTTTTGTTTGATATCTTTCTTCAGACACGCAGCAATTCACAAGCTCCTATGAAAGCGCTATAAAACTGATTACCAAACAATGCTGCTCCAAATCGTTGAATTACACTGAATTTAGACGGATACCTATATATTTTCGTCACAAAAACAAGTACAGAGGAGTTAATTCTAGACTCGATCAGAACCGATACAATGCCACAAATAATATCCCTTCCAATTTTCTCCCAGCCTATGTAAAAAAAATTGCCAACTGGACGCCGGCTGAGCTCTTCGTACCAAAGCAAGTTTTCCCATTTTTTTTTACAAAGTACATCTATAAAAAAGATTGAATTACGATGTTAAACAACTAAATTGATGGCCTTTTCTCCACTTCATTCTGAAGGATGTCATCTTGAAAAAAGCAGGCATACCCAGAGATTACCGAAATAGCTGCGAAATAGACTTGAATATAGGTGAAACAGATAAAGAAATGAGTAGATGGAATTGCTGATGCAACGTATATACTTAACAAATAATGTTGGTCTTGGAAGGCTTTATAGTAAGCTTAACCGAACTTAAGTACTTAACAAAAAAATCAAGCTATTCAATTTCCAAGACATTGGAAATTAGTAAGAGAACATGAAGCCACAAATATAAAAGCAGTAAAAGAACAGTGAAATAATAGCATGAAAAGATCAATAAAATTGCTCTTTTGAGGTCTCCAGCTCCTTTGAGATTTTCTAAAATCAAAACCAAACGTCAATACAGTCAATACTTTCCCTATTATTTCTTGCGATGCAGTAAAGTTTCTTATGATTGATGAAAATTAGACTCATTACAACACTAAAAACGAGATACAACACTAAAAACGAGATACAACACTAAAAACGAGATACAACACTAAAAACGAGATACAACACTTAAAAAGAGATAAATACCCTTTTATCCAGGTTCAAAATTCCAGGCGTAAAAGGTCAGTAGTGCAAAAAAGTTTTGTAAGCAATTGAAATTTCGTCTACTTTCACTCGGAGAAATGAATTTCACTAAATAATATACGCGCAAGTTAACTCAATTTTTGTCGCTCAGTATATTCAACGTAGAAGTCTTCAGAGAGCAAATAACCCATTGAGCAACTAGCAGAACAAAGAAGTACAAACATATTTTTCAGAGCATTCAATTACAAATTGAGAAGCGGAAAGCAGAACCACTCCTTGACCTAGCTTAAAAGTGTTCATATTACACAAAGAGCATGTTTAATAATGTAGATATTAAAAAGGGCCAAACAGAAACAGCTAAGTTAGACAACCTACTTCCAAATGCCCAACTGGGCCTAACTTTCACCACAGGGGGCTCCAAATGATGTTATAAAAGCTAAACGTAGACCAATCTAATGAATACAATTTACATTGAAAAAATGAAACCAAACTTGGGAGATTTTTTTCAATTGACTTTTAGTTGTACACTGCACGCAGTTGCACATTTGAATTCTCCTGCAAATTGTCAACTCAAAATGTGTTAAGATAGAAGATCCTTACAGCTACAATAATTGCCACTGATTACTTTTGAGACAAATTAGGAAGCTTGACCGCATTTACCCTGGTACTTCAAATCACGGCTTCATAAAAACAGGCCTCAAAAAATCGAACAATGAGCCAAACTTTGAAGAAATATAAACGTAATGATAAATGCCAAACAACTGTTTAAAACTTTCTTAAATTATTTGAAAGAAAATAACCTGAATTTCGAAACTTTTTTGATTTTAGTTAGATGCACAGAGAGTCTAGCTTCTAACGGCTTAAAGCATGAAACTGTGCCTCCTCAAGCAATCTTCAGCAAGTTCGCTTAAATCTACACAACTTATTAAAGCTCTAAGAGAGCTGATTAGATTTAATGTCCTAAGCCGTTACGTTACCTGCTTACCCAGATTTTGGAAACCGAAATTCAAATTTTGCTCGAAACTGCTCAAGCGAGGGAAGTTCGAGAACTTTGCATAAGTAGGAAAGACTATATGAACGACTATATGTACAGATTAAGATGTAAATTTCTAAAACATAGCTGGCAGATTGCCAGAAAATAGCCGCAATAGATTCGTAGATCGGCAGTCTAAAAAAAAAACAGTTAAAAAAGACAGACCAAATAAATTCGCCCTTTCATTGAAGGCTGATCTGTTATATTTTGATTACAAATCTATATAAGTTATTGCTGCCTCTATTAGCTGATCTCATATAACCTTCATTTAGAGTGACACACACCCATTTGACCTTATCTCTTTGAATTAAAGTAAATAAAAGTCAATTTCAAAGTGAGGAAGTCATTTTTGAGAGTGAGGTAAGTCAAGTGTGACCAAAAATTTAATCACGCGCATGAACAAAAAAACTCGCTCCACTAAGAGCGAAAAAAGACGTCACACATGCAATTCAGTTGAAATTGCATGCACGAATGAAAAAGTGGCTTTGACGTCATATGGTCGTAACAAAAATCATGACGACGAAATAAAAAAAAACATAGCAGGACAAGTCCTGACGTACAATTTTAAAGAATTTTCATTGACTAAACAGAAAAACTAGACCTAGAATGGACTATGAGTGAATTGACAAAACCATTTTAAAAAAATCAGATAAAAAATAAGAAAAAAAAAACAAAATTAATGTCAAAATGCCGCATGTGAACAAAAAAACCACTAGCGAGAAATGAAAATTTAATTCAAACAAAAAACTAGGCCTAGAATGAGCTGTGAATGGATTGGGAAAACCATTTAGAAAAAATCCGATCCAAAAAATCGAAAAAACAGTAAAAATCAGAGTGAAATTGCCGCATGTGAACAAAAAACAACTACCGAGAAACCGAATTTTTGTTCAAACAGTTTTCTAACTCTACTTTAAAATTAGAGCGAAAAAAAATTCACGCCGCAAAACCACTCGCTTTTTCGCTCCATTTCCTGTTTCGGCGTGACCAAAATCACTAGTCCAATTTGACTTCAAAAATCATGAAAATGTGTGAACAGATCTTAAAAAAAGACAGCGCCCCAATACAATTCAAATTCTTTGAATTGTAAAAAACCAAGAGAAGGCCAATAATAGCCCCAGCTATCGCTGTGTGGCTATTAAAAAATATCAAAGGACCGCAATACAAAAATTTTACAATAATTAATTTCAGATGACCACTCATTTTTTCTGCAAAAACTTCTAGAGGCAACGGCAATTTTTTCTCAGTAAATGTTACAGCATCGCAATTTTCAAGATCACGCTAATAAAAATTTGAAAATTTTTCAGGATCACGTTAATAAAAATTTATTTTTCTACTAACTTGCAATCGAAACCGATGTCACAAATCAAGGAGAACGTCTCATTCTTGCCAAAAAAACAGCTCCACCAAAAGAACTTGCAACTTGTGCAATTGTTCCAAGCAAGAAAATATTTTATCCTGTAAGATAAAAAGTAACCCATTGCGTCAGTATAATCTCAAGACGTGCTCAAAAAGCTGCTCGTCCAAAATTAAATTCGGCAACTTGTGCAAATTATTCCCAGCGCGAATACTTCTCACTCTCGAAGGTAAAAATAACCCATTTAACCCCGTGTGTCAGTTTAAACTCAAAGACGTGCGTACTCACTACATTTTTATATTTCTAATTATTGTCAGCAGTGGACTTTCTTAATATTATTGTCTGTGGCCTTCGGAGTTATTAAATATACATACGTCAAAAGGACAAATTCCATCAAACATTCACAGTAAAGCAAAAAATTTCGCATTTGCAATAAATTCTTTTTCTTCTCTAATGTTTTAAGAAATACGAATCCAGTCAATGCTGCTAGCAAATGTGATAACATTAACGAATACGAGACCACTCGTTAAAATGTGATAACATTAACGAATACGAGACCACTCGTTTTACTGAGAAAATTTGCTAGAGTTCGTCCTTCTGACATTGGAAATATGTTAGCGACGAGTTGTATGTAAAAATAACTTGTAGTAAAGATCACTTGCGTACGGGAGAAGAGAAATATAAAACCACTGACGTCGGAAGATTTGCTCTTGAAAAACTGGCGAGACAAACAATTTAGAAGGTGGCATAGATATGGAGCAAAAATATCTGTTTTGCGAGGGGTTTAAACCCGGGACTTCTCGGATCAGCGTCGAGCGTCAGGGACATCAACCTTTGCACGACACTGGCCAGCTACGTCACCAGAATCATTTTAACAACAGACTTATTTTCTGTTGTTAAAATTTCGCGCAATCCACTCAAGAAATCCAAAAGTCAAGAGTGAAGAAGTCACTCAAGAAGTCAAATCGAAGAATGTTCCAGAAGGAAACGAAAACATCAAGCATAAATTTTGCATAAAACGATTAAATAACACCAAACGTTTACAATAATTGTTTCCAACTTCGTTCGAGAGCATTTAAAAATAATTTTTGTCAAACAATAGATCAATGTTGGTGCATTTCTTTGTCAAAGTTGGAGTGTTTACTATCGAAATGATCAGTAGAACTTGCCAGTGAAGTTAATGCATGGTCAAAATTTCACACTCTTGAGGCAAGAGTGTTTAGTTGCGTCTCTAGGCTGCTCTCTTTAGATCAAACGGATACACGAAGACGGTACCAGTCATGGGAACGAGAGAAAAGCAATATTTAACTACTGTGTATCAAAAGGCAAAAATTAATTACCTTCAATAAGCAATTAACTTTATTGATTAGCTCTCTCGGTTAAACTCATAGGTGCACTCCATAAAATGAGCCCTGTTTCTGAAACCTTCGGCAACTTACCTTGACAAAAGTTCCATTCCAAATGAATTAATTGATAAAGGCAATCAGACGACACACTCAAATTTAATAAAATATTAGGCAGCAAGGTACAATTCATCCATAGCACGGAAAAACACAACAGTTGCTGCGCTTTTAAAGCTCAAGTGAGCTGGCACGAATTAAATATGAGAAGCTTTAAAGACAAATCGACAGTCCGATTAAGGGCACTTCCATGGCTATACATTATAATTTGCAAATGAACAAATAATTAAATTAGTGTGAACCAAGAAAATTAGTATGCCTTAAACGTTCACGACATGAACAGTTTTAAACTTTGACAACATTATTTATAAATTTCTAACTTATATAAATTTTTAGCGCACTTTCTATTTGGCCAATTAAGTTTAAGCACTTTTTGTGAATTAAAACAATCAGCTACAGTTCCTCGTGGTACTTCAGCAGCTGATTCTCAAAGTTGGAATCTACAAAGTGATCAATATTAGCGGCTATTTCCTGCTGATTCCACATTCCATCTTGTTTGGGAGCCCTCATTCGGCTAACTAACCACTCTAACTCGCTCTCGGCCATTCTCTCGCCAGATTTCGAAAGTAACTCGTACAGTTCCACTTCGTTCAGCCTCCCGTTTTTGTCAGTGTCCGAGGAGTCAAACGCTTTTTCATCTTCGTGGAAATCTTCGTTTTCCGTTGAAATTTGAAAGAACTCAGACTTGGTCAATTCTCCGTTATTGTCGGCATCGTATTCCTCCATAACTTGCCGAACGAGGTACTCTTTCATGTACGCGTGGTCATAGGGGTAAAGAAATGCTAGGAATTCATCCGTGTCTAAATACTCTGATTCATCTTTATCAGCAAGCTTGAATCGCAACTTGTCCAAATCCGTTTCGTGGTCAAGTTGCTCATCATGACCCTGAATCTCGAAAAACTCCTCCATCGTTATTTTTCCATCTTGATTTTCGTCAGTGTCTTCGAAATCCTGTTTGGCCATTTCCTGATTTTCGGCTTCCATGGCAACTATAATCTGTTGCTTAATCTCATCCTTACTGACCAAACTGTCTTGGTCCTTGTCTAGCTTGTTGAAGAATTTGGCGATTGCAGCTTCTTGCTGCTGAGAATCTAAAGAGGGACCTGGTTACTTTAAACGCCCTCTTTAGGCTATAAAATATCCCCCCACAAAAAAAATTAATTGATAACATAAGCAAACAGCGTCAGTCGGATTGCTCTCGAACAACTGGCGGGGGGTTGGCTGCAGTAGTAGCTAGCTTTGGTTTAGGGAGTATCTTAAGCTCAACTGACAGAATGGGGGGAGTAGATGGCATGAGCGGAGAGGGGGCGCCGGGGCGACTTTGTTTGAGAGCATTTGCCTCCATTGCTTTCAAAATAATTGAATAGCAATTCATTTTTCCGATCCCTCTTGAGGGGGGAGGAACTATATACTCCCTCCGACCCTTGAGGGGGGAACTTGTTTTTTTTGTTCAGACAATTTGACCGATCGATATATTCATCGTAGAGAGTTGTGAGTGGTATCATTAAAAAGCTCGTCCAGCGCAGAAATTGAAATTAAAGATTTTTTGAATTTCGTTTTCCAGAGCGATTTATCGTGGTTTCAATTTTTGTGAATATTAGAACGATTTCGGTTATTTTATTCAAATTTTCCGAAATTTTTGCTTAAAATTTCGTCAATTTGGATTAAAATCTGTAAAAATTAAGAAATAGTACTGGTGATTTTATTTTTGAAAGCAAAGAAGTATTGTTGACCATTTTGATTTAATTTTTTGGCTAAAATTTTAGCTAAATAATTCAAAATTCAGCCCTATTAACTAAAAATTGCCCGAAATAAGCTTCTTTAGTCCACTTTGATTAAATTTTCCGGAAGTACACACACACACACACACCCGAAAACAGCCAACACAATCTTTGAAAACTACAAAGAGATTACCATTGAGAATTCCGCAATTAAAATTTAGCCGTTTTTTGATAGCTTCACTCTACGATTATCGAAAAGGCAGCATTTCTTTTTGATCTTTTAACTAACATATTATCTAGATCTATAACATTCGAAACAATTTAGTGTTCTTAATGGACGAACAGCAATAGCAATGCTCGTTTTGGTCCAGTCTTGGACTGTTACCATCCAATAATGATTCTGATCGTAATCAGTCGGTCTTTTTTTAAAAAAAATGGGATCTTTATATGTTAATTTAAGAAAGAACACTTCCTAAATCTCAGTGTTGATAGGTCCAATTGGCTTCAAAGCAGTTCCAAATTAATGTATATAGTTTCTTTACGCGAAAAATTTTGGTCGTTCTGACTTTTAAAAATGTCTTACTTTTAAACAAACAATCGCTTATAGAACCTTGCCACATTTACCTTTTAATTTGGTCAACTTGTAGCTTAGTGTCAGCAAAGAAAGAATGCTTCTTCTTCCTCTTCTTTCAACTGATTTAAAATTTTGCGCGTTAAGTTATGGTTTTCTGGCTTTGATACCACTAGATTTCATTTTTTCTAATTTTTAGGCATTGGCCCATTTTTCACGTTGATTTATTATTTAGTCACATTATTGAAAGATCAGATATTACTTGAATGGCATTCAAAATAAGGCACAATTGAACATAAAAATCTTTAAAGGCATGGACACCCCTTTCTCGAATAATTTAATCGAAATTTTTACGTTTGTCTTAAACTGACGTTTCAACTTTGACTTAATAGTCGTATGAAAATTTCTGGATTTTGACAGGTCTAATTGGCTTTTTACGGAAGAATAAGTGAGCTTATATTCTGATTTGAAGAGATAGCTGATGGCTTTCATGGCTTTGAAAACAATTGTTCTAAAAACAACATTTTAAAACTTTTGTTCTTTTTTTCTATCTGTTACCTAGTCCCGATTGTAACAGGTCACATATGACATTTTTTTTTGGTCGAGGGAAGGTGCAAGTGTACAGAATCAAATGTTATTAGAGATGTTATTGAATTTACTGGCTTGGACAGATTTTTCGGTGTTATTTAATTTTGCCCTTTTTTCTCTACTTAATACCTATTCTAATTGAAGAGAGCCCGCAAACCACATTAATGACGTTCGAGAAAGTCTCAATTAAAACTATTTTGAGGGGCCAAATATGCCTTTCAGGCTTCGACAGCGTTTTTTCGCAAATTTTGAATTTTTGTTTTGTCTATTTGTTGTTCTTTTTGTAAGAATGTCTTAATGCCCTCCTTTAGAGGCATATGTGATCATAAACATGTTGGATGTTTTCAATTACTATCTAATGGTTTTCTTTACTTTGAAACTTTGTTTTCAAAAATTGAAGCCATTTTTTCAACTTTGCTGTTTTTTGTTCTTCTTTGTCTGATTGTTAACGAGCCTTATTATGGAGTGGTCCCATATATTTTCTATTGAAGTACAAGTTGTTTTGTTTAGTTTCAGTTGTATCTGACGCTATGACCTTGCCAATTTTTTTAATGGACAAAGTTTTGGATGTTTTTTTGTTGTTATTGTTGTTTGATTTTGTCGTGTCTTGACTTGCGACTTGCTTTCTTAAATATGGCTGATCTCATCAATTTAATGCGGCATTTTTTATGCCACTGAGTTATCTGCGTTGGAGGCAATCTTTTTTTCATACACATTTTTTTTTGAAAATACTTAATTTTTGGGGGTTTGCTTTCTTCTCATTTGGTTGACATTTCTGCCAAAAATGCGGATGACCGGGGTCGGAATTCTATGTGCGAACGCACAATACTGAGCCTCCTTGTTTTATTTTAAACCAGCTCGTTGCATGTGCAACAGAGATTTGCAAATATTATGTAACTTAATAGAAAAATACACTTAACGGAAAAAAGTCAAATAAATATGGATTGGATTCGTGCATTTGCCAGGTAAAAAGGAAACAGTTCTTACCTAAAGAGTTCCAATCTGGTGATACGTCATCCAAATCATGGTACTCATCATCCATATCGTGATCATCGTCCGTGTCTACGTGCAGGTGAGTATGAGACGGTTTCTCTCCGTCTTCAAAAGGGTGATGCGCTTGACTCGCGTCAATTTTGGGATCTATATTGGCACTACAGTAAACAAAAACCAGGCAAATAGCTCCTACAGTATACAACATACTGAACTGAAAAATCATCCCAGTTAATTTAGATGGCAAGTGCACTATGTAATTTAAAGTTATGTGGTATTCACTGACTGATTTTTTTTAGTAAGAAAAGTACCAGTAGCAAGCTAGCTATCAACTGTTATTAACGCAACTAAGGCAGCAACCCGATAATTTTGTATTAATTATTAATGCGTAAACCACCTGTGCCATGTCAACAGCAATCAAAAGTTAAAAATGCATCACAAGGAACAGTGAGGTGTAGCAAAAGACTTCAGTCAAAACCTGCCAATAATTGATCCCCCGCAGAGGCTCATTCAAGCTGGTCAACACCTGCTTTTTAGCGAAAATAAAAATCGTTCCGAGAAAAATGAAAAGTTCAAAGCTTTTGAAATTCTCTATAGAACAATCGCATATTTGTAAAACTGCATCGACAATAATAGCTATAGTAAAAAAACATTAGTTAGCGTAACTTTGAGCCGTAGCCGTGAAATTACAAATTGACGAACCAGAAGAACCGAAAAAAAGGAGGAGCTAAATCTGGAAAGGCACAAACCGCCGCTTGCAGTTTTTAATGCTATTACAACAAGGCACCCTTTATAAACTCTCATTTAAGCTATAATAGTTTCAATATAACTCCAGATCACATAAAAGAGAAAATTGTTTTAGAGAAAAATGAGTCATTCAAAACAGCGACATTAATATTTAAAAGGTCAACAGAACAATAACTTTCCAAAGACTCATTCGAACATAACAGATATAAGACAAAAGCTTTGAAACAATGTTTCTTCATATATTATCAGAAGACAAGTGTAGCATACCGGATTTCTCTATCACTGAGTGTTAAAATTCAAAAACTTCATTTCCTTGCTCTTATATGGATACCACATTACATTTCCTCTGATGTTTCCATATAATTGCTAGAGCAGTTCGACAAACCAGTTCTCCGCGTTCTTAGTTGTCCTCAAAACAGTTGAACAGTTCACACGAATGAACAAAAATCATTGGAACAACGGGGAGAAGCAAGAATTCGGAAAGACGTAAAAAAATTGACCACAGCTACTAGCTCAAGAGAACATGAGAATTTTAAAAGCGCACCAATCACAATTAATTTAAGGGGCCAGAAAACTCCAAATAAAGAAAACGCTATTATCTGATGTTGAATAGAACAGCAGTTTGAAAATTATTAAGACAGTATTAGGAAAAAAAATAAAAACAAGAACTCCAAGAAAATATTAACTCTGATCTTAACTTAGAGGAATTAATATTAGGCAAATGGGGAAAAAACCACCTCAGGCAAACAGAAGTAGGAACACATTGAGCCTAAACACCGAATAAAATTTTCGATGACAAAAAACACAAGTGCATAGATCCAAAGCGGATCGCTGATACATGAATGTTATCTGACTTATTTTAAAATAATTCGTACAAAAATATTTCAGTAAATATAAAAACAAAACGAAAACCAAAACTTTCAAAATTTTCGCTCTAACTAGCTTGCATGCACAGGATAATTGAGCAACAATTTCATTTTTATTTCATATCTGCAGAAAAACGGTCGCTCAATTCTTTGGTCAAAAAATTGAATACTCTTGAAATGAGGAGTATAAATTGGCCCTCAGCAGCTGAGGCAAATGATTTGTAACCGCGATGTCAAAGAACTGCTGCCAAATATGAGCCGCCGACTTTTACAGCCGCTATTTTGTTTATGTTCAAAAATCCATAGGTTGAGCCGAAGGTGATCAATGATGGATGTTTTTGCAAATCAATTAAGTTCCATCAAAGCTTTTATTTAAAAAAAATAGAGAGAAAGGGATGTTTCAGAACGCGGACGAATCTGAATTAGTTCTACTGATCAGGGTCCTTTCCTTCAGAAAAGTGGATCAAATTTATGGACGCTAAATTAGCGAAGACAGACACTTTTTTGCGTTTTTCAACTGTACAAGTACGATGCCACTATTTTTTGCAGCACCAGAATCCTTGGACCACAATTTTTTTATCGATTGAAAAATTGTGGTTTATAAAAAAAACTTCAAAATATCCTTTTGAACAAAACAAAAACTACTCAATTTGGAGGGGATCTGCCAGGTGATCAAGAATAATTTTATCAGGCGGATGAGGAAAAGTATTAACTCCCTTGAGAGCGAAAAATGAGGACACGTACAAATCAGAAAAACAAAAAAAGCTCTTTCCAGTGGCACGAACAAAAAGGTTTAACTGATCATAGAAACTTCGACAAGCTCAACCAGTGAACCTCCAGCTACTACTGAAGACTCAGTCAATCTTGGTAGAATCACGAAACTCCGAAAAGATGGAGTGCAACTCAATTTAATTGACCATTGAGCGCAATAACACCAAATTACGGGTTGAAAAAACCGTTTATAAAATTATCAAAAAAAAAAACAGGTAAATATATTTTAAAAAAAAACAGGTTTTAAGCTATCAGAGTGGAGCATTAACTTTTGGACAAATAATTACCTCAGTTGTTTGATTTTATTTTACTTATAATTAAGGTTGTTTTTATTTCGAGTTTTGAAGGAAGTTCATGATCGTCTAAACAACTAATTGAAATGTATTCAAACCATTTGGCGACCTTTAATTATTCTGTACCTCTTAACGAACTAATAAACGTCCACAAAAAAATTAAACATAGCTGGCAGATTGCCTGAAAATAGCCTCGATAGCTTTGTAGATCTGCAGTCTCAAACGAAACAGACCAAATTTTAAAAAATAATAAGATCATGAAAATCTGTAAAACTTATTGCTGCTTCTAATAGCTGCTCTCAAATAACATTCAATTAAAGTGGCACATGCTCACTTGACCTTATCTCATTGATTTAAGTAAAGAGAAGTCAATTTTGAAATGAGGAAAACATTTTTGAGTCAGGTAAGTCACGCGAACGAACACAAAAACCTTGACGGAATAAAAAACAGCACTGACACAAATCACAGAATTTTCATTGACATCGCAGTGACTAAAACATCACTTCAAAGTGACTTCAAAAATCATGAGAATGTGTGAACAGATATTTAAAAAAACATAGCAAGACGTCCTGAATTACAACAATTCACAGAACCGAAACCACTAATGACAGCAATATCAGAATGAAAGGCAAAAAACCGGTCTAATAGCTGAAAAGGGTACAGCAGAACTACAGATGAAGGCAAAACCCATAAATTCACTTCGAATCAAATCGAAAACAAACAGTATCTCAACCCACAAAAAAGTTAGCCAAAATTGAACAACATTACGCCACACCAAACAGCCAATTAGAACTATTAATTTACAGTGAGCCACAAGGCCACAACAATAGGGAGAAAAGCAGCAAGACTCAAAAATCAACTTTCAATTTTTGCGAAGAATGTGTCGAAATCATAAAAAACGAATGCTACAAACTACAGCGATAAATTCGATGCACCTCTTCCTCAATAGCTCAATTAAAACCCGTTATAAACGAGACAAACAGATAGAAATCAATTTTCGCAAAAACTAAAAAACTGGCTTAAATTTTTGAACATTAACAGGATAAAAGTCACCGAAAGCATTAGCTACCAATTGAAATATTGTTTTCCATTAATTATCTTTATTAGCAACCGAAGAGTTCTGTCATTAAACATCACTTCCAAAATATCACTTCACTTTAGATTCAAAAATAAAGAAAATGATTGAAAAGATATTTGAAAATGCAGGAAGTCCTGAAAAATAACAATCCAAAAAATTGAATTGACTAATAACAGCACCGAAAGCATTAGCTACGAATTGAAATATTATTTTCTATTAATATCTTTATTACCAACCGAAGAGTTCCGTCATTAAATATCACTTCAAAAATATCACTTCACATTAGATTCAAAAATAACTAATAACAGCAATATGAAAATGAAAAAGGCGAAAAAACTAATAGCTGAAAAGTGGACAGCAGAACTACAGATGAAGGCAAAACCCATAAATTCACTTAGAAACAAATCGAAAACAAACAGTATCTCAGTCCACAAAAAAGTTAGCCAAAATTGAATCAAAATTGAACATCACGCCACACCAAAAAGCCAATCAAATCTATTAATTTAGAGTGAGCCACAAGGCCACAACAATAAGCAGAAAAGCAGCAAGACTCAAAAATCAACTTTCAACATTTACGAAGAATGTGTCAAAATCATAAAAACGAATGCTACAAACTACAGCGATAAATTCGATGCATTTCTTCCTCATTAGCTACAATTAAAACCCGTTATAAACGAGACAAAAAGATAAAAATCAATTTCCGCAAAAACTAAAAAACTGGCTAAAATATTTGAACATTAACTGGATAAAAGTCACCGAAAGCATTAGCTACGAATTGAAATATTGTTTTCCGTTATTTATCTTTATTAGCAACCGAAGAGTTCTGTCATTAAGTATCACTTCCAAAATATCACTTCACTTTATATTCAAAATTAAAGAAAATGATTGAAAAGATATCTTAAAAAAACCATAGCAGGACGTCCTGAAAATTAACAATCCAAAGAATTGAATTGACTAATAACAGCACCGAAAGCATTAGCTACGAATTGAAATATCATTTTCTATTAATATCTTTATTACCAACCGAAGAGTTCTGTCATTAAAAATCACTTCCAAAATATCACTTCACTTTAGATTCAAAAATAACTAATAACAGCAATATCAAAATGAAAAAGGCGAAAAAACTAATAGCTGAAAAGGAGACAATAGAACAATAAACGAAGCCAAAACCCACAAATTCATTTTGAATTGAATCGGTAACTAGCGGTAGCGGTATCTCAGTCGATAAAAAAGTTAGCCAAAAATTTAATTGAAGTTGACCAAAACCAGGCCGCACTAAAAAGCCGATCAGAACTGTTTATTCAGAGTGAGCCACAAGAAAAACCAGAAAAAAAAGCAAGACTCAAAAATCGACTTTAAATTTTTTCGAAGAATGTGTCAAAATCATAAAAACGAATTCTACAAACTAAAGCGATAAATTTGATGCACCTTTTCCTGATTAGCTACCAATGAAACCTGCTATAAACGAGACAAAAAAATACAAAAGATACAAACAATTTTTGCAAAAACTAAAGAACTGGCTTAAACTTCTATAAGATTAACAGGATAAAAGTTACCAAAAGCATTAGCTATGACCTGAAATATTCTTTTAAATTGAATATCTTTATTAGCAACTGATTGTTCTGTGATTATTGAGAATAAGTGATAGGACAGCAATAAGTACACGCAAAACTCAGAAAAGTTTTTCAAAACGAACAGCGTATAGTTCATGGAAAGCAATAGCTATGACCTGAACCATTCAACTCAATGATTTAACCATTCTTAGAAACCGATGAGACTTATCATTAATAAAACTAAGAGATAAGACAACTCAAAAGTTCGCTAAAAGTTAGAACAAAGAAGGTGAAAGTCATGAAAACCACCAGCTATTGACTCGCATTATTAATTCGGTTCATCCATGTCTGATTACCAACCAAAAAGACCAGTGATTAATAATACTAAGTGAAAGCATATGAGTAAACTTTAAGAAAAACGCGGCCAAATTCAAATACTCACAAATATTTTACAACTACCGAAAATTTTAAGTCTATAGCTACAAATAAAAATTTATAGCTGGCCATTGATGAATTCAAGCAACTGCAAATAGGCGCAATTAGAACATGCGTATCATTTAAATAGCACCCAAGATACGTAACACCGAAAACAGAATTCAAACTGACGCACGTGAAAACACCCTTTCTCACTCCACTTGAACTGTAGTTTGACAAAAAATAATTTGAAGCCTCAGACCAACTATTTTTCGCTCCCTTTGCCACTTCACAGTGACTAAAATGAACTTTTTAATTTGACTTCTCATTGACGTGAAAAAGCCGAAAAAGTTTTAAAAATGTGTTATTAACAAGAAAGCTACTTGAAATTCTGAATTAAAGCAAATAAAATCAAAATGTCAAGCGCGAAAACCACCCAAAAGCCATGTTATTCTTTGCGCAAAAATGCAAATTTTGCTCATGAGTTGTCATATTAGATGTGAACATCAATGAATAGCGCAAAAAATACCAAGAAATCTGAGAAAAGTCTCATCTTTAATGTTCGAGAATATAAAGCCGATTGCCAGAAGAATATCAACAAAATGGCGTTTCGTATCGTATCCATCTCGGCCCACAAAATGCATGAAAACACTAAGTATAGTAATTTGACGTTTCAGGTCGTAACACCCATCTAAAGAACAAATTAAACATCTTAAACTTTTGGTTTAAAACGAGACGTTCACTGCGTATGCTTCATGTTGTTATTACCAAAAACGATGAGAAAAGAATGTCAAACCCCCAAGAGCACAACAGAGGCAAATCGAAAATGAAAAATAGCAACAATTTGAAGAAAAACGGCTGTTCTAATTTTGAGGCTCTTTAAATCTATTCTCAACAGAAAATAAGCTCAACAGTACTTTACAAAAATGCTCAAATTACGAATTAGTTTTTGTCCACTCAAGGTACATTCGGAGCAAACAAAAGTGCTCAGGGCACACGAAAATCAATTGCTTCCTAAGTATGCTCATCTTGGTTACTGACAATTTAGCTTATGCAATTTTACCCAACGTACCATTTTACACTATGCCAATAAAGCAACTTATTTTCAGATTTACCCTATCTTTGATCCGATTAAAATTAATGCTCTTAAGATCAAAGCAACACGAGTAAAGCTAATTACACCGCATCAATAACATGCTCTGCCATGGTTCAATGCAAATGACGTCAAGCATGCGTTACCAAATGCGAAACAAGAGATTAAATCGCACCCAAAAGTTCCATGTCCCAAAAGGCGGCTTTTGGGTGAAAGTATCTTATTAGTCCATGACATTTTTTTTTCAAACAATTCGTTTTTAAAACGCGTGCGATTCAACATTTAAAAGAAAATTAACGCTTTTTGTCATAAATAGTTGGTTGAGTGGCTTGTTCACTCGGTTTGACCAGCAGACGCGGTAGTTCAATTAACTTCGAAAAAACTTCGCAGAAATCAAAAATCACAGCAAAAAGAAAAACTGGGAAAACCAGTCAAAAATCAGGGATTACAATTGGGCTAGTCAATAAAAGCGAAGAAGGAAACAACTACTTGTACCCATCCCCTTTACTGTCAAAAATGAGCCCTCTAGCTCCAGTTTTAGAGGAACTGTTTTTTCTTGGAATTATATTGGCAAACACAAATGAAATGAGCAAAAAAAGGCAATGAAGACTACGAATGGACATAATAGGCCAAAGATCGCAGATAAGTTATATCATCAGTTTTTGAAATTGTTTACAATGCTTTTAACCTTTTAATTTATCACCCAATATACACGAAGGGTAAAAACCTCCAATCTGAATATGTACGGTATACAGCTGGTAGAATTGATAGGTGATTTTAAAATTGCCATTGTAAAGCCATAAAAATTTGTTGGTTGTCAGCGATTGCAATTTTCTCGAAAGTTCGCTCGTTATCTAATTCAGCGGTATCACACAGAAAGAATTCGTGCAGCAATATCGAAATCTCTGTTTATTAAGTGCGGCTTTTCTGTTTCCTATTACTTTTGCCTATTGAGGCTCCGGTTGATTGCTGATCGTGTTAGCAGGGACAATTTTTTAGCAATATCTGAAGCAATTGGCTAAATGTTACTCGCAATGATCATTTTGTTGAATGGATTTCGCTCTGTTCTGTCCGTTTTCTTCATTTTGCCCACAATTTGTTTCACATCAACGTGCCCAGGAACAATTTCATGCTTGTGTTCATTTTCAGTAGATAATAATTGCTCGTTGGCGATAACGGCAGTCATTTTTCAATTGTGTGAGCTCACTTTTGAAGACTTCCAATGCGTTGTTGTTTTTGTTTCTAATTTCTTGTGAAAATCATTGCCATCGATAATTAAAATCAATCTATCTCGCTGGGACGTACCCCAAGAAATCGAACTCTTTCTATGCGTATAATTTTTGTGAGATTTGTTCAGAATGATGCCTAAAAAATGTTAATAAATACATTATAGTATATGTGGCTTTTGCCTCCTGTTTAAATTAAGTACAATTGAGACACTTATATCTTGTTAATTGTCGACTGGTACCTAAAGGATAGCATTATTATGTGCAATTGGTTACTTAATACCATGTTAAAATTTGACGGGTACCTAATTGTTCAAATTATACTAAATATTGGATTTTTAGGGTAATTTGGCATTGGGTAAAATGGCAGGTTGATTAAAATGGCAGGTTGGGTAAAATGGCATAGGGTAAAATGATATTGGGTAAATTGTCGTGACACCGCTCATCGTACAGTCCATTCAATGAACAATTATTAGTTTAGAACTAGAACCATTAGGTAATGCAGTTTTTTAAAAGCGTGAAAAAAATAGTATAATCAGACCATTTTTGCAGTTATAAACTGAGTGCCTTAACTTAAAAGACAATGTATATCAAATGGTGGAAAATGAATCTTTTTCTGTCTAAACGCTAACAAATTGAAGTTTGGTCAAAATAACGAACACCAAAAATGAGCTTAAATTTCAACCACAAAACTAACTTTTCAACCACAACTATTCACTAAAATAAATAACTGCCTTAAAGCTCCATTTTAGACAAAAACAATAGATATGTAAAGTGTTTACCTTTCTCAGTTTAAACAGTGTCCTGAAAATTGTTATTTCACAATATTTGCTTGAAACGTTCAAGGAAACGTTCATTGTTTAGAAACTTATGTATCACGTTCTGCCGATGCCACGATAGCCGATTTCTTCAGTCCAGCTGCAGCACGTAATGAACATTTGCTTTTATATTATTTCTAATATAATTGTTATAACAGTATTGGATGGCTCCAGAGAGGACTTGAATAATAGTGACCGTCAAAACGCAGATTTCTACCCGCGACGATGTAGGTTACATGGGACCTTATTGCCTGCAATGTGGCAGTGTTGCATGAGTATCTATTTGGTTACCAAGAAGCTTCCATGGGTAATCAACTAACACCAGTTAATAGTGCTGCGTGTGAACAAACAAAACAAGCACCCAATAAGGAGCCAGTTCTGAGCGAGACTGAGTCGTCTGATAAAGCTATTGTGCTTAATGCCGACGCAATAGAGCAATACGGGCGGCGAGATAATAATCAAATTATGTAATGGAAGAGCCTCGTGACGAGGACCTATACATTACAGTGATGATAGTAGCTTCTGTTGATCAACGCTTGCCATCGAGGAGGGGCCCAAAAACTATTATTGCCAAATTTGCAAAGAGAAGGCCACTACGAGCAAATCTGTTAAAAGTTTTGCTGCAGCGAGAAGACGTCAAGACGAAAGTAACTATTTGTACAAAATCCATGAATTTTCAATATTTTATTTGAACTTTTTATAAATTTACTCCTAATGATGTGCTCTCTGTTGCCGATCTATGGCTACCTTTCAGTTATGGCTCTCCCTAAAAGAAAAAAATGGGTAAAGGAAGTGTGTCAACAGTTAAACACTGGATTAAGCACATCAACTTACGGTCTGTAAGTGTAAAGCAAAATTTTGACGAACTATTTAGATTCTAAATAGATTCTCTCAACCAAAACCTTCAATATCTGCCCATCAGATGAATCAATAAATGCAGACTTTAATAGAAATTTATACAAATCTAAGAATACTCTCCAATGTTACTTCAATATTGAAAGAGGCAAAATGAGGGTGTGGTTCTCTTATTCCTGAACCACCAACATGCGACGAAGAGGAAATTCACTGTTAAATCAACATTGCAACGGCTAAATGCGTAACACAAAGTACGGTGTGCTCTCTGTTTAGTGATCGATGGCTACCTTTCAGTTATGGCTCTCCCTATAAGAAAAAAAAATAGGTATACGAAATGTGTCAACATTTAACCACTGGATTAATCAAATCAACTTACGTTCTGTAACTTTAAAGCAAAACTTTGAACTACTTAGATTCTACATAGATCCTCTCACAAAAACCTTCAAAATCTGCCTCTCAGATAAATCAATAAAAGCAGACTTTAGAAGCGATTTTTAGAACCAAATCTAAGAATATTCTCCAATGTTACTTCAATATGGAGAGAGGCAAAATGAGGGTGTGGTTCTCTTATTCGTGAGCCACCAACGTGCGACGAAGAGGAAATTCACTGTTAAATCAACATTGCAACGGCCAAATGCGTAACACAAAGTACGGAGTCGAAAAAATGCTCCTGTAAAAAACCTTCAATCCTATTTGGAAACAAATCTATCACAATTTATATTAGGTGATATAAATGTTCAACAAATACTTTCAAGAGCACATTAAAAAATTGTTTATAAAAAGATTCAGTCAAATGGATATAAATACTGACTTGAACAAATACAAATCTCTTTCCAGTTAACATATAATTCATAATGGATTCAGTCAAATTGCAATAGACACAAACTAGGGTTGACAAAAACCGTAAAATGTTATTAGATCAATTTTCAAAATACTTAACTTTGATGTTTATGTTGAAAAAGTAGACATAAAGGACCAATATACTGTACAAATCACCCTGCCATTCACATTAAGTACATCCAGTTGTCTCTGATGACGCTCAGGCTTCTGTTAAAAACGAGAAATTTAATTATCAATGTCAAGAAAACTCTTAGAATGGGCATTGAACAACACTTTAAAAATGACCTCTAAAACTTAGAAACTCTTAGAATGGGTTTTGATGACACTGATTTCATAGACGACGAGAATAATGTTCCTTATTTTAAAAAAGCTATTGGAAAATATATAAGAAATTAGTTGAAGAGCACTAAAATGACAAGCCGTGGTTGAATTATTCAATCAGGTATGCTGTAGTTAAAAGAAGAAATTTAACAAACATTGTAGAATTCGAAAACAATTTAAAAATTACAAGAGCTAAGGTGAAGAAAGGTATCACCGACAGCAGAAACCATTACTATAGGAATAAATCTTTAGAAAGTCAATCAACTGAAAAATCAAAACCAGCAATAACAAATTAAAAGGAAATTGCTGACTCCACAGAAACTGCAAAACTTTTCATCAATTATTTTACGCAAAAAATACCAACTCCAAAAACTGAGTTCTCGTTCTGAAGCAGATTGAATAAAACGGAAAAATATTGCATTGGAATAATGAAAAAGTTTCCGAAATATTAGTATCATTTATGTTGAATAAAATTAAGTTTCGATGAAATTTTTGCTGTAATCTTGCGCTCATAGCTTGCGAGATCCACTAGCAATGAGGAAGACTTTTTAAAGGAACATGTTGGCTAAACTTTTAGTTATTTCACTTAAGAAAAATCGTTAAACAATTTAGGTTCTGTTCGAGTTATAAACAATTTTCCCCCAACCTAGCTTATTTAAAAAATCATTGAATATGAGACCCCAATACTCTCATCGTTTCCTGATTTAACAAGGCTTTTCGATACAATTGAGCAGAACGGGGCAAAGTTTAAACTGCTTCGTTCCACATTTAGAAAATAGAAAACCGTATTGGAAATCGATAGTACTGTGAGTTAATTTTCTAGAATCAACTGATGTTTTCCCCAATTTTCCGTTTTTGACCACTACTATTTAAAATCTACAAGAATGGCTTCCCAAACATCTGTAAAACAATTTTATTATACCAACTGGTTTGCATATGACACCAACTGGTTGTTGATAATCTCTAATGTTACCAGCTGCTAAAATTCAATATGACCACTCTAAGTTCGAGCAGAAATTGAAAATTGAATCAGAAATTTAAAAAAGTTAACCATAAATTCCTATCCGGTTAACAAGAGATGTTGCACTCGAAAGATTTGACTCCACAGTGGTTCGCACCTGGACCTCCAGGATATCATTCGCACATCTTTAGTCCTAAGCTACAATGGCTTTGGTACTGTTTCGATCACTCTTGCATTGATATTAGCAAAAAAACTTTATTTCATAGAAAGAAATTTAGATCACTCAAAAATGAAGTCAAGCGTGCAAAAGTATCGGAAAAAGTCAAAGAATGTTCCAGAGCAAAAACAATTTGAATAAAGAAGGCATGTTTACGATAACTGCTTTAAACTTCATTCGAGAGCAACTAATCAGGTTTAAAGAAATATGGACTTCTTAATGATCAACTGATGTCAGAAAAATTATTCAAGACGGGTCATTATTGAACGAAAGGTTTTAACGTGTAACTTCGTAGGTTACACACGTAGATTTAATGGCCTAAGTCATGTTTCCAGTAAAAAAATTGCCCTTAGAAACCGAGTATTCAAACAGAAATGTATGCGTATCATCTAATACTTCTGCCAGCTAAAAATTCTTTGTACCTAGGGGGCAGGCGTGGCCACTGTCAGGTGTTTGCCTCTGGTCAGGTGTTTTTCATTTATCGGAGAGACACTGGTTATTTAGTGGTGGCCGATTGTTTTGTTTTTAGTGAAATTGTCTTCGTAGTATTAATCTTTTGGAGCACTGCTACTCATCATATAGCTGAATCCCTGCTTTCGGCATTATCAGATGTCATTTCGAAGGGCAGGCCTTGTAAAATATAACTTATCCGATATAAAACCAAAAGAACACTTTTTAAAAAATACCAGTCAAAGACGAGCCTTTTGGTTCTTGTCTCAAAAAAAAAACAAATTGAAATATTGTTATCCCAAGAGGAATCGTAAATGGTTTGGGGAAAAATAGTTTGAAAAAATTACAGCCTTTAAACTGAAATTTTTTTTTGGAAAAAAGTCAAAAAGCTAAGGTCAAATAGAAAAAATTTAATCTATTCTTTTGAAAACCTTTATTTTTTTGTTTCTAACATTTGCCTGCTTTGTAACAACTGTTTTGACCACCTGGGTTTTGCAAAACACCAGAAACGTTTCTAGATTATCAGTAAAATTTTCTTGAAGCAGGTTTTTTAGCCCCAACAGAAATCTTCTCAAAGTGGTCTTTTAAAGTGCTCGTATGCTATAATGAGACTTCAATGACCCACATATTTTTGACGACACATAATTTTTATTTTGTGCACATTTTGCTGATTAACAAAAAATTTTTGAAATCAACTGTTCCCCTAAAAACACGACAGCGGCAGATCCGGTAGCACAGCTTCATTTCCTAATGTTTTCAGTAATTTTAGATTTTATGTTCTGGTATACCCCAGAGTTCACTCTCCATTTGTAGTCACTATGAAAATTGATCGCTAAGAGGCACATCAAACTACCAAAACAATGTTCCGTTGTAATGCCTTTTAAGTGAAAACAGGTTGTAAAGTTCAAAGAACGTGAATCCGATTGAACAAATGACAAAGCCAAACCTTCGCGCAGTTTGTTACATATTGTCCTCTAAGAGAACCGTGGGTAAGATGTAATGATCTCATTGCTTCTCTTGTGTTCCGAAGAACGTCTATCGTCTTCAAATAGAAAAAATATCCCTCAAATATTTTTTTCTGTGTTCTAGTTCTTGATTATACGGTTTTGAGAACCCCTACAATTAAAGAACCAAAATAACCAATTTTATCTGATACCCTTGACGGGCTGCTTCTCTGGGACAAGCCCCCTCGACAGCCCCGTTTCTGTGAGAACTTGACTAGTCAAAAACAAAAAAGATAAACGACGGTAATTCATATGGAATGAGAAAAGTTTAAGAATGTTTTACCCGTTAAAATAGTTTTTTTAAAGAAAAATCAGCCGGTTACTTGGAAAACATTAAAATCAAGCCAGATGGAAGAAACTGGATTAAGATGCTCTATTGCTTGTCATGAATGTTTTGGTAAAACGTTATTTTAGCTATGGATACAACTTTATTTAATTAACCTCTCGGAAACATTTAGAAATGAAATAAACGAATACTAATCAATTGTTGTGGCAGTTTGTTGTGGCGAGCACAAATGCATGAAATAAGTAGGACAATGGGAGAATTACCTTGAATTTAAACAAAAACTTTATATTTCTTACATCTTCGAAAACTTGATTAAAGCAAAATACCATAGAAACTCAATTGACGTAAAATAAATAGAGCAAATTACAGCGGAAGTCTTTACTTCGTTTTCCCTCCAATTTTACGTTAGACTATTTTTCTCAGCATGGTTTGCTTTCTCTGTGTTGTGGTGGCATCGAAAAAGATTTTAGGGCCAGTTTTTCCAGCAGCTCCTTAAGAATTAAACATCTAAATCACATCCTTAAAAGACTCCTTTCAGTTCTCCGCCAACTGCTCAGTCATTGTAGCTATATGATATTCCGCAAAACTAATTTTTTTAAAAAAACTAGCCGTTCCGGCTACAAAAAAGATAAAAAACAACCTCTTGAGTCTGAGATCTGCGAGGGGCTGTCACTCGGGGGGCAAGCCCCCTCGGACAGCCCCATATAAGTGGGAACCGGACTATTCGAATAACAATAACATCATGATAACAGAATAATCTGGACAATTTTGTACCTTTAAATAAGTTTTGGTTGAAAAAATTCAGTGGACTGATTTGTACGAAAATGTCAAGCGAGATGAACGTAGCTCGATTTAGGAGCTCTATGGCTTGTCATAATTGTTTTTTTCTAATTTGTTATGTTAACTTCAGACCAAAATTTATTTACTAAAACTATCGGAAACATTTAGGACTAAAATAAATACGTAGCAGATGTTCTGACAGTTAACCGAGTTTTCATAGCCAAAACAGCAAAAAGTTAATCTCATGAAGAGCAAAATACCTTGAACTTAAGCTAAGACTACGTATAACTCACCACTTTTAAAAAATTGATCAGAGAAAATTATCATAGAAGCTCACATCACCTCAGATAAACGGAATGAATCACTGCAGAAGTCAATAGTTGACTTTCTATACGTTTTTAAATTACTTTTTCTAGGCATATTTGAGTTTTCATTCTCCAATGTGATGCCGTGGATTCAAAACCAAATGTAGGACCAATTTTTCTAGCTGCTCGCAAAATACCCAAACTCTTAGGAATAATCTTCAAACGTTCCCATTCTCTGTTTCACATATTCAAAAGTCCTAGGTTAGTTCTGATGAACCTGCTGAATATATCTAGTTATACGATATTGCTTAAGAGAGAAGAAATAGCAAAGGAAGTGTTACAGCATCTCGTAATTACTTTAGTTTTGGAACCGACACTTCTTTTATAAGGTTCCCCAAAAATTGAACAATATCGGTCTCTCTAACATCTACTGCAACACAACACTGGATCTTGCGAAATTATCTTTAGTACCAGACTTAATTTTTATAAAAACTTTTACACATTTAAAAAATACCGCAAATTTTGAGCAATATTGGTCTTGTTGAAGTCAACCGTATGAAACCACCAAAACTAACTAAATTATCCTGGCTAACTCTTACCAAAAATCCTAACACACTGTTTAGTTGTTTGAAATCTATGCTCATTAAATGTATTTAAACAAAATTAAATTATCTGTCAAGAAACCCTCTATTATGTTTTTTCTGGGTCCCAGCTGTCTGATTTCTGTTTTTTATCCAAGCCAATCCAGGAAAAAATTAAGAAAAAAATTCTAGCTCAGTAAGTAAAGCAATGCGAATTTTGATTATCCTTCTGAACTTTCACTCTGCTTTTTTCATTTACACACCATCTTAAACTATTTTCAGCATTTAATTGACGCTTGTCTCTTTGAAACCGATTGCGGAGTTTTCTGAAAACAGAGATTTTTGTTTGTCTCAATTCTAAAAGGTAAACCGTGGATAATAATCTGTTGGCTTTGACAGCAGCCCGGTTAATGTGGAAGCATAGTCGTCTGCGGGACAAGAAACTTAGTCCTCTAAAATTTAAAACATAGTTACCTTTTCCGTGAAAGTTAAAACATAGTTACCTTAGCCAATTTATCAAAAAAGTGTCTTGTCTATATACAGAAATCCGATGTAAACCTTCTGTTATTACTAATAAATGTTGATAGACAATTAAAGAAAAATACATAAAAATCATTTGGCTGCCAATAAAATTGTTTGGTTGTGTTCCCAAACCGACGACCTTCGTTTTGCTAAAATTTTTGTTATCAAGATACGCTTCACATAGTTCACCACAGAAACTTTCTGAGTGAAATAGAAGTTATTTAGAGTTCATGAAGTTCCAAAAAACAGTAGCAAACAGTTTCGCTTGATTATTTTTTCGTGAGCTCAAATTTTTGCTTATGATACCAATGTATGTGCTTTTGAGTCGACTGGAGATATAATCAGATATTATTTCGAAACCTTGCTGATTTTGAAAAGTTTTTTTAAACTTTGAAAAACAGTCATGTCACGGTAGATGTTTCAAAGCAGATGACATTAAGCGTTTGTTCCATTATCTGCTTTTTAAAACAGTCTAAAATTGACTCAATATGATTCAAAGCCGTCTATTTTTTTCAATTGCACACAATGAATTAATTCCGCGGAGCAAAAAAAGACAAGAAAACAAACTTCAGCCTGTCATTTGATCACTTGCAGGATTTGACGTTACCATGGAACCGGCAAATGATTGAAAAATCTATACAGGAGTAAGTGCCAAGCAAAATAGTTTTCAATGTTCATTCTGACGTAAGCCTAACAACACTCTAAAATACTTCCTGGTTAACGGTTACTTTAATTACCTTCAACTGTCGCTTTTTTGCTAGCTTCGAAATCTACTGATTTTTGCCAGTTACAAATCTGTTCAGAAGAAAGTAATCAAAAGTTTTTGGTTTGCACGCAACCACTCTGTCAACTAATACAATGAATGAAAAGAGAATCTAATCAGGTTTCTGAACAAAATTTTATCGAAAAATTCAAACCTGATGAAATATTTAGATGAAAGATTAAAAGAAGTTCATGCTGATTTATGTCTGAATTATTTTATGCCGAAAGGAACATTACTCTCCCACATTCAGCGTGTTCGAACAAAATAATGCAAATTTTATCAAGGTATATTTCGGAATCACGGAAATCTTTTGTCGAGATATATAGTAGACGCTTGCCAACATTCCTTATTTGTTAAAATCATCAATAAAACAAAAGTATTTTAAAAAAGAAAAAGAAAGAAAAGAAAGCAAAAACTTGGGTTTTCACTTAGGAAAACTTGTGTGATAATTTTTTTCATTTATTTCGCAACAAATTACTGTGCTCCGCCTCAAAAAGATCGTACATTAATGCGCTATTTTGAAATTTATCTCTCTCTCTCTCTCTCTCTCTCTCTCTCTGCAACCTCCACCAAAAACATGAAAAACTTTTGATTTACATATTTCAGAATTTTATTGTTGAAGATAGGCAGATCATGCAAGAATGGGGGAAATTGATTCTCACAATTCTAGCATATGGACGGAAAAAAGAAAATTTTGCCAATATAATTTCCAGGTAATTGAGAAAAAATAAGTGAACATTACCAGTTAAATTAATAAACAGTAAAGGTTACTTAAAATAGTACACGCTCGCTGGAGTAGTGTATGATCTTTTCTGTTTTTTAAAATTGAATTGCAGAGTCAAAACTTTCTCTAATTTTTCCTTGCTAACGGACGGCTATGGTTTCAGTTTGATTATTGTAAATGTGATCTGAAAGAAGGAAAAACATATTGCAATTTGTGAAACATTTCAGTTGAAACCATTAACATATTTTCTTTATTTTTTTCCTTTCAAAGTGATATAATTAGGAGCCGGAAAGCTAATTGAAAATTATCTAATAATTTTCGAAGGAACAAATGATAGTTCGTGAAAAAAATAACTGCAGTCAAATGGTAAAGATGAATGAGTACCCATTTTTGCGCTCGCAATTCAATTTTAGTGCTGAAACTATTACTCAAAAAGCAGTCAAAGTGTGCCCTTGTGTTATGCTTTTCTAGTATCAATTTAGTTTTTTCCCTGTTTTTCGTAAATTTTTTGAGGATGTAAGTTACTTCTTTTTAATTCGTAAATTTTTTAATCTTTCTTTTTTATTGGTTCACATTGTTGAATAATTCTTTTATTAAACTCCTGTTCTAGAATTATTTTTGGAAGAATCAGTCACGAAGAGATACTCAATTTCGTTAACCAAAAAGCAACATACCAAAAACCAGCGCAAATATATGGGTGAAAGCATTGCAATTTACGATAGGTATAGCAAACCTAACGTAGCAAGCTGGACATTTTTTTCATTGACAATCGAAAATTAAACGGTAACTCAATAGTCCGCCAAATAGTGACCTTCAAAACTTGAAACACATTGATGAAAACGTAGAAGGAGCTGCAACAAAAAAAACCATAAAACAGTCAAGAGTACAAAAATGACACCACTTATGGCCATTGGGACATGATATCAAAATTGTTCACCACAAATAAGGTTTTAACACCCGGATTTCAAAAAATTTCAAAACAGTTTTTGAACTTTTATTGATTTTTTGGATTGTTTAATGCCGAGATTCTCTTTTTTACTCTTTTCCTGCATACCTTTTGGCTCTAAACAATTTATTAACGCACTTGGAAATCCCTTGAGCTTATAAGGTCTCTAATTATTTTGACTAGGCGTAAGACCCCTTTAAAGTCAGGCCCAAATTTCCCTGACCAAACAAATAATTTTCGCGGTTTTCGAATCTTGTCAAAAGTTATGCATATTACATTCCCACTACTTTTTGACCGCAGTGATTTTTGTTCTTATGATACCCACAAAAAAATTAACAGAAAAGCTCAAAAATATCCTGAATTAACACTAAAATATCCTGGCTAACTCCAACCAAAAATCTTAACACACTGTTTCGTTGTTTGAAACTTATGATCATAAAATGTATTTAAAAGTTCAAATCATCTGTTATGGAACCCTATAATTTTGTCGGGTCCCAGCCGTCTGGTTTCTCAGTTTTTCCTCTGCCAATCCACGACTAAATTAGGTAAAAATTTCTAGCTCATTAAGCAAAACAATGCCAATTTTGATTATGCTTCAGAACTTTCACTCTGCATTTCCCTTTTCCAGCTTTCAATTGACGCTTGTCCCTTTGAAACCGATTTCGAATTTTTTAATGAAAACAGAGATTGATGTTTGTCCCAATATTAAAAGGGAAACTCAGGATAATATTCTGTTGGCTTTTATAGCAGCCAGGTTGTGGAAAAATAGTCCTAAGCGGACCAAGAGACTTAGTTCTCTAAAACTTGAAACGTATTTAATTTTTGTGAAAATTTGCCAAATAAGAGAAAAAATGTCATGTCTTTATACACAAATCCGAAGCAAACTTTCTGAGATTACTAATAATTATTGTTAGAGAATAAAAAAAAATTACTTAAAAATCATTTGAATGCCAATAAAGTTGTTTGGTTGTGTTCCCAAACCGACGAAATTCATTTTGCTAATATTTTTGTTATCAAGATACGCTTCACATAGTTCAACACAGAAACTTTCTGAGTGAAATAGAAGTTATTTAGAGTTCATGAAGTTCCGGAAAACAGTAGCAAACAGTTTTGCTTGATTATTTTTTTCTTGGGCTCAAAATTTTGCCCATTGATACCAATGTATATGCTTTTTAGTAGTTTGGAAATAAAATCACTTATGTTTTGGAAACCTTGTTTATTTTGAAATGGTTTCAAAACCTTGCCAAATAGTCACATCACTGTAGATCTTTCAAAGCAGATGACATTAAACGTTCTATCCATTATGTGCTTTTTAAAACAGCCTAATGTTGGTCTAATACGAATCAAAGCGGTCTAATTCTGTACATCACACACAATAAGCTAAACACATGGAGTGGAATAAACAATAAAACAAATATCAGCCTGTCGTTTGACCATTTGCTGGATGTGACGTTACCATGGAACCGGCAATTGATTTAAATATCTAAACACGAGTAAGCGCAAGGCAAAATAGCTTCCAATGTCCAAACTGACGTAAGCCTAACAATATTGCAAAATACTGCTCGGTTACCGTTTTAATTTAATTACCTTCAAATGTCGCCTTTTCCGCTAGCTTCCAAATCTACTAATTTATTCCAGTTTCAAATCTGTTTAGAAGAAACTAATAAAGAGTTTTGCGTTTGCACGCAGCCACTTGTCAGTAATCTTCTGTCGACTAGCACAATGAATGAAAAGACAATTACATCGAGGTTATGAACAAAATTCCATCCAAAAATTCAAAGCTGGGGAAATATTTATTGTCCCACATACATCGTCTTCGAACAAAATATGACAGTCTTATCAGGGTAGATTTTCAAATGGAGGAAAACTTTTGATGAAACATGGCTTAGACGATTGCTAACATTGCTTAGCTTGTAAAATATGAATCACCAAAAATGGGAAAAAAAGGATTGTAACAAAGTAAAAAAAAGAGAAAAACTAGATGTAGCTTTTTCTTAAATGTTTTAGGAAACTGTATGGTAATTGTTATCAATTATTTCCAAACACGTTTCTAGCATTGTGCTCAATCTTAGAAAATGTAGAATACATTAATGTGCACTTTTAAATCATTTCCCTTCTCTATGACCTCAACACAATATAAAAAATTTACATAATTCAGATTTTTATTGTTAAAGATAAAGATATGCAAATCATGGAAGAATGGGGAAATTAATTGTCACAATTCTAGCTTATGGACGGAAAGGAAACAAGACAAATTTGCCAATATCTTTTCCCAGGTGTTCCCGAGGAAATAATATTACCAGTTAAATTTGTAAACATTAAAAATTACTTAAATTAGAACACGCTTGCAAATAATTTGCAGAAGACTTTTAACAACTCTAGAGCTGTTTTTTTAAACAAAATTTCATAGTTAACACATGTTCTAGTTTTTCATCGCCAGCGGACGTCTATGGGTTCATTTTGCTTATCGTAAATGTCATCTGAAAGAAGACAAAACATATTGCAATTAGTGAAACATTTCGGTTGAAAACATTAAGATGTTTTTTATATCTTTTTTTCCCTTTTCAAAGTGATATAATGAGGAGCTCCAAGACAAATTAAAATTTTCTCAAGTTTTTTAAATGAACAAAAGACGGATCCTTAAAAATAACTGCAGTCAAATGGTAAAAGTGGATATGTAAAAATTTTGCGCTCGCACTTTTGATGCTAAAAACTATTACTTGAAAAGCTGTCAATTTGTACCTTTACGTTTTGTTTTTCTAGCAAAACCGTATCAATTTAGTTTTATCTTGCTTTGTATTTCATAACTTTGTGTAGGATAGTAAGTAACATCTTTTTAATTCGTTATCTTTTTAATGTTATTATTTTTGTTTCTTTAGTTCACTTTGTTTAGTATGTCTTTTAGTTGTCTATTCGAGAACTGAGGTCCTAAATTTTTATTGTGAAGAATCAGTCATGAAGGGATACTCAATTTCATGAACAAAAAAGCAACAGATCCAAAAACACACGCATCTATTTGGGTGAAAATATTGGTTACGAAAAAATAAGTTACGAAAAGTGTAGTAAACAAAATTTAGCAAACTGGAGATTGTTTTCCTTGAGAGCGGAATAATAATGTGCAGATATTGCGACAGAACTCAATAGTCTGCCAAAAAAATTAAAATTCGAATAGATCAAATGATTTATCGAGTAAAATTTTTTGAAAACAGTGTATGAAAACAATCAAAAACTGTAAAACTTAAAGAAGTGACCTTCAAAACCCGAAAAATATTCACGAAGACATATGAAGAGCTGAAATAAAAAACCATAATAGACTCAAGAGTACACTACTGACTCCGGTTGTCGCCAGGGGGACAGGATATCAGTTTTATTCAGCATAAATTAGGTTTTAATACACAGATTTCAAAAAATTTCAAATTAGTTTTTGAATTTTTGTTGATTTTTAGGAGTTTTTAAAGCAAAATTTCTTTTTCAAAAATCTTTTCCTGCATACTCTCGGGCTCTGGCCCATTTATTAACGCACTTGGAAATCACTTGGGTTTAACGGAAGGTCTCTATATGTTTTGTACTTAGCGTAAGACCCTTTTGAAATAGGGCCCAATGTTCCCCGACCAAAAAAACAATTTTTTTGAATTTCGACTCCTTCTGATGATTTTAATGAAAAGTTGTGCTTGGTAGACCCCCACTAATTTTTTACGGCAACTATTTTTGTTCTTATGCAACTCCACGAAAAAATCAGCAGAAAAGCCCAAAAATTGCCAAAAACTGATTTTTGACTTCCCCGACCTTGCTAAAAGTGCAACAAAGAAAATTTCAATCTCCAACTTCATAAAAGGACTATTGTTAAGCTCGGTAAGTAAAAACAGCATGCAAAAAATTAGACAATTCTGACGGAAAGTTTTTGAAATATCAAGAAAAATGCAGAAAAAAAGTCGAAAAAAATTTTAAAAAATTACAAAATTTCCGTTTTTTGTTGATTTTTTTGAAAAGTGACCCTTATTATTGTAAACCCGTCTCAACGCGGCAGTCATTTTCTCCTTTATCAATTTGCCCAAAAAAATCACAAGAAAACAGCTTTTTGGGGCAAATAAAATTTTTGGCGGGAAAATTTTTTTCAAAATCTCGATTTTGGTAAAACTTTATCTAGGACCATTTTTGGCATGTATACCAAGCTTCGAGTGCGCTACAAAAAATTAGTTGGAATGGGGAGCCAATTCGATCAAAAAGTTGTCGAAAAATTGGTCGGAAAGCAAAAATTTCTTCCCCGACCCCCCCAACTTTGGCCAAAAGTGATAGAAGGGGTGTTTCAATCAAAAAATGCCACTTAGGACTTTTCATATTCTCGCCGATTCCAGCCCGCATGCAAAAAATTAGCCATTTCTCACGGGCCATTTTCGAGATCGCATACGAAACCGAGCTTTTTTATAGGTAAAGGTATATTTCCAGCGGCAGGGCCCCTACCCCGCCTTAATCGAAAAGGGTGTGAAGAGATGCACGGCCACCTAGGGGGCAGGCGTGGCCCCACGGCAGGAGTTGGTCCTGAATCAGGCGCTTTCAGCTCAATTTGTTACGTTTTTTGAGTGTTTTAAAATAGTTAGTACATTTGATCGTTATCTGGCAGTGCCCTTCGGGCACTGAATTTGGTGATAACATTGTACAATTCAGTTTTTTTCAGTTCATTCGTTCTTCCAGAGGACTTCAGGACTGAGGCAAAGAAGTATATCGAATTTCAGTTCATCAGTGTGAGCATTTTGTGGGGACGAGCCCCACAAAATTTGCTCACAATTTTTTTTTAATTTTTGGAAAAATTCTATTGCCAAAAAAGTTGAAATTTTTTTTTCGATTTTGGGTCAAAAAACTATGTAGATCGATGTAATTTGGTCTCAGGGATACGGGAAAATAGTTTTTTTGATCAAAATAAAATTTTAAAATTTTTCGATTTTTGGACTTAGAAAAATTTCAAAAAATTTTGAAAATTTTATCAAATTTTTTCAATTTTTTTTTTCAAAATTTTTGATTTTTTAATTAATTTTTGCAGATTTTTAGACACGGGTCCCATTATTAACTCACTTGGAGGTCTACTGGACTTTACAGAACGTCTCTAATTGATCTGGACTGGGCGTGAGCACCTTTTGAAATCGGCCCCAAAATCAAAAAATAAAAAACAATTTTTTGTGATTTTTGACATTTTCCTTTGATTTTTATCAAAAGTTATGTAAAGGAGACCCCCATTGTTTTTCGCCGGCAGTCATTTTTATCCCTGATAATTACCCAAAAAAAATCAAAGGAAAACCATTTTGGGGGGCAAAAATCATTTTTGCGGGAAAATTGGACGCCATTATCTCGAATTGGGAAAAACTTTTTCTAGTGCAATTTTTTGCATGCAGACTCGTCTCGCCGAGCCCAATAATGTTGACTTCGGGTTGGGGAAACCTGGAGTTCAAAAAGTTGGTCAAAAAGTCACAAATTTGAAAAAATAGGTCAATTTTTCCTTCCCCAACCTGCAAAAAACCCATGAAGGAGTGATTCAATCGAGAACTTCACTAAGGGACTATTGCTCACAATTGTCTAACAGAGCCACATGCAAAAAATAACATACAAAAAATTTAACAGGAACGTTTACGAGATCGGGGTCAGGGTAAAATTGAGGTATATATATGGAACGAATACTAGAAACCGGGCAGGGCCCCTACCCCGCCCTCACGGATTAAATATGCACATACAGCGACCACCTAGGGGGCAGGCGTGGCCCTGGGTCAGGTGTTTGCCTCTGATCACTTGTTTTTTCATTTATCGGAGAGACACTGTTTATTCAGTGGTGGCCGATTGTTTTGTTTATAGTGAATTTTTCTTCCGTAGAGTTAATCTTTTGGACCACTGCTACTCATCATATAGCCGAATCCCTGCTTTCGGCATTATCAGATGTCATTTAGAGGGGCAGGCCCTGTAAAATATAACCTATCCGATATAAAACCAAAAGAACACTTTTTCAAAAAATACCAGTCAAAAGACGAGTCTTTTGGTTTTTGTCTAAAAAAACAAATTGAAATATTGTTATCCCAAGGGGAATCGTAAATGGTTTGGGGAAAATAGTTTGAAAAAATTACAGCCTTTAAACTAAAAATTGTTTTTGGAAAAAAGTCAAAAAGCTAAGGTCAAATAGAAAAAATTTAATCTATTCTTTTGAAAACCTTTATTTTTTTGTTTCTAACATTTGCCTGCTTTGTAACAACTGTTTTGACAACCTGGGTTTTGCAAAACACCAAAAACGTTTCTAGATTATCAGCAAAATTTTCATGAAGCAGGTTTTTTAGCCCCCAACAGAAATCTTCTCAAAGTGGTCTTTTAAGGTGCTCGTATGCTATAATGAGACTTCTTTGACCCACATATTTTTGACGACACAATTTTTGTTTTGTGCACATTTTGCTGATTAACAAGAAATTTTTGAAATCAACTGTTCCCCAAAAACACGGCAGCGGCAGATCCGGTAGCACAGCTTCATTTTCTAATGTTTTCAGTAATTTTAGATTTTATGTTTTAGAGTTCACTCTCCATTTGTAGTCACTATGAAAATGATCGCTAAGAGGCATATCAAACTACCAAAACAATGTTTCGTTGTAATGCCTTTTAAGTCAAAACAGGTTGTAAAGTTCAAAGAACGTGAATCCGATTGAACAAATGACAAAGCCAAACCTTAGAGCAGTTTGTTACATATTGTCCTCTAAGAGAACCGTAGGTAAGATGTAATGATCTCATTGCTTCTCTTGTGTTCCGAAGAACGTCTATCGTCTTCAAAGAGAAAAAATATCCCTCAAATATTTTTTTCTGTGATCTAGTTCTTGATTATACGGTTTTGAGAACCCCTACAATCAAAGAACCAAAATAACCAATTTCATCTGATACCCTTTACGGGCTGCTTCTCTGGGACAAGCCCCCTCGACAGCCCCGTTTCTTTGAGAACTTGACTAGTCAAAAACAAAAAAAGATAAACGACGGTAATTCATATGGAATGAGAAAAGTTTAAGAATGTTTTACCCGTTAAAATAATTTTTTTTAAAAAAAATCAGCCGGTTACTTGGAAAACATTAATATCAAGCTAGATGGAAGAAACTGGATTAAGAAGCTCTATTGCTTGTCATAAATGTTTTGGTAAAACGTTATTTTAGCTATGGATACAACTTTATTTAATTAACCTCTCGGAAACATTTGGAAATGAAATAAACGAATACTGATCAATTGTTGTGGCAGTTTGTTGTGGCGAGCTCAAATGCATGAAATAAGTAGGACTATGGGAGAATTACTTTAAATTTAAACAAAAACTTTTTATTTCTTACATCTTCGATAACTTGATTAAAGCAAAATATCATAGAAACTCAATTGACGTAAAATAAATAGAGCAAATTACAGCCGAAGTCTTTATTTCGTTTTTCCTCCATTTTTACTTCAGACTATTTTTCTCAGCATGGTTTGCTTTCTCTCTGTTGTGGTGGTATCGAAACCAAATTTAGGGCCAGTTTTTCCAGCAGCTCTTCAAGAATTAAACATCTAAATCACATCCTTAAAAGACTTTTTTCAGTTCTCCGCCAACTGCTCAGTCATTGTAGCTATATGATATTCCTCAAAACTAAGTTTTTTTTCAAAACTAGCCGTTCCGGCTACAAAAAAGATAAAAAACAACCTCTTGAGTCTGAGATCTGCGAGGGGCTGTCACTCGGGGGGCAAGCCCCCTCGGACAGCCTTATTAGTGGGAACCGGACTATTCGAATAACAATAACATCATGATAACAGAATAAGCTGGACAATTTTGTACCTTTAAATAAGTTTTGTTTGAAAAAATTCAGTGGACTGATTTGTAAAAAAAATGTCAGGCGAGATGAACGTAACTCGATAAAGAGCTCTATAGCTTGTCATAATTGTTTTTTTCTAACTTGTTATGTTAACTTAAGACCAAAATTTATTTACTAAAACTATCGGAAACATTTAGGAATAAATTAAACTAATAAGTAGCAAATGTTGTCACAGTTAACCCGAGTTTTCATAGCCAAAACAGCAAAAAGTAAATCTCATGAAGAGCCAAACACCTTGAATTTAAACTAAGACTATATATAACTCACCACTTTTAGAAAATGATCATAGAAGCTCACATCACCTCAGATAAACTGAATGAATCACTGCAGAAGTCAATAGTTGACTTTCTATACGTTTTTTTAATTACTTTTTCTAGGCATATTTGAGTTTTCATTCTCCAATGTGATGCCGTGGATTCTAAACCAAATGTAGGACCATTTTTTCTAGCTGCTCGCAAAATACCCAAACTCTTAGGAATAATCTTCAAACGTTCCCATTCTCTGTTTCACATATTCAAAAGTCCTAGGTTAGTTCTGAGAACCTGCTGAATATATCTAGTTATACGATATTGCTTAATAGAGAAGAAATAGCAAAGGAAGTGTTACAGCATCTCGTAATTACTTTAGTTTCGGAACCGACACTTCTTTTATAAGGTTCCCCAAAAATTGAACAATATCGGTCTCTCTAACATCTACTGCAACACAACACTGGATCTTGCGAAATTATCTTTAGTACCAGACTTGATTTTTATAACAAAAACTTTTACACATTTAAAAAATACCGCAAATTTTAAGCAATATTGGTATTGTTGAAATCAACCGTATCAAACAACCAAAAACTAACTAAATTATCCTGGCTAACTCTTACCAAAAATCATAACACACTGTTTAGTTGTTCGAAATTTATGATCATTAAATGTATTTAAACAAAATTAAATTATCTGTCATGAAACCCTCTAATATGTTTTTTTGGGTCCCAGCTGTCTGGTTTCTCAGGTTTTTATCCAAGCCAATCCAGGAAAAAATTAAGAAAAAATTTCTAGCTCATTAAGCCAAGCAATGCGAATTTTGATTATCCTTCTGAACTTTCACTCTGCTTTTTTCATTTCCACAGCATCTTATACTATTTTCAGCATTTAATTGACGCTTATCTCTTTGAAACCGATTGCGGAGTTTTCTGAAAACGAGGATTTTTGTCTGTCCCAATTCGAAAAGGGAAACCGTGGATAATAATCTGTTGGCTTTGACAGCAGCCCGGTTAATGTGGAAGCATAGTCGTCTGCGGGACAAGAAACTTATTTCTCTAAGATTTAAAACATAGTTACCTTTTCCGTGAAAATTGGCCAATTTATCAAAAAAGTGTCTTGTCTATATACAGAAATCCGATGTAAACTTTCTGTGATTACTAATAAATATTGATAGACAATTAAAAAAAATACATAAAAATCGTTTGGCTGCCACTAAAATTGTTTGGTTGTGTTCCCAAACCGACGACCTTCATTTTGCAAAAATTTTTTTTATCAAGATACCGTTCACATAGTTCAACACAGAAACTTTTTGAGTGAAATAAAATTATGTAGAGTTCATGTAGTTCTGGAAAACAGTAGCAAAGAGTTTTGCTTGTTTAGTTTTTCGTGAGCTCAAATTTTTGCTTATGATACCAATGTATGTGCTTTTGAGTCGATTGGAAATATAATCAGATATTATTTCGAAACCTTGCTGATTTTGAAAAGTTTTTTAAACTTTGGAAAACAGTCATGTCACGGTAGATGTTATAAAGCAGATGACATTAAACGTTTGTTCCATTATCTGCTTTTTAAAACAGTCTAAAATTGGCTCAATATGATTCAAAGCCGTCTATTTCTTTCAATTGCACACAATAAATTAATTCCGCGGAGCGAAAAAAGACAAGAAAACGAACTTCAGCCTGTCATTTGATCACTTGCAGGATTTGACGTTACCATGGAACAGGTAAATGATTGAAAAATCTATACAGGAGTAAGTGCCAAGCAAAATAGTTTTCAATGTTCATTCTGACGTAAGCCTAACAACACTGTAAAATACTTCCTGATTAACGGTTACTTTAATTACCTTCAACTGTCGCTTTTTTGGTAGCTTCGAAATCTACTGATTTTTGCCAGTTACAAATCTGTTTTGAAGAAAGTAATCAAAAGTTTTTGGTTTGCACGCAACCACTCTGTCAACTAATACAATGAATGAAAAGAGAATCTAATCAGGTTTATGAACAAAATTTTATTGAAAAATTCAAACCTGATGAAATATCTAGAAGAATGATTAAAAGAAGTTCATGCTGATTTATGTCTGAATTATTTTATGCCGAAAGAAATATTAATCTCCCACATTCAGCGTTTTCGAACAAAATAATGCAATTTTTATCAAGGTATTTTTCGGAATCAAGGAAAACTTTTGTCGAGACATATAGTAGACGCTTGCCAACATTCCTTAGTTGTTAAAATTATCAATAAAACAAAAGTATTCTAAAAAAGAAAAAGAAAGAAAAGAAAGCAAAAACTTGAGTTTTCACTTAGGAAAACTTCTGTGATAATATTTTTCAATTATTTCGCAACAAATTACTGTGCTCTGCCTCAAAAAGATCGTACATTAATGCGCTATTTTGAAATTTATCTCTCTCTCTCTCTCTCTCTCTGCAACCTCCACCAAAAACATGAAAAACTTTTGATTTACATATTTCAGAATTTTATTGTTGAAAATAGGCAGATCATGCAAGAATGGGGAAATTGATTCCCACAATTCTAGCTTATGGAAGGAAAAAAATTTGGATTTGCCAATATAATTTCCAGGTAATTGAGAAAAAATAAGTGAACATTACCAGTTAAATTAATAAACAGTAAAGGTTACTTAAAATAGTACACGCTCGCTGGAGGAGTGAATGATCTTTTCTGTTTTTAAAACCAAATTCCAGAATCAAAATTTTCTCTAATTTTTCCTTGCTAACGGACGGCTATGGTTTCAGTTTGATTTTTGTAAATGTGATCTGAAAGAAGGAAAAACATATTGCAATTTGTGAAACATTTCAGTTGAAACCATTAACATATTTTGTTTATTTTTTTTCCTTTTCAAAGTGATATAATTAGGAACCGGTTAAAAGCTAATTGAAAAGTATCTGATAATTTTCAAAGGAACAAATGATAGTTCGTTAAAAATAACTGCAGTCAAATGGTAAAGATGAATGAGTACCCATTTTTGCGCTCGCAATTCAATTTTAGTGCTGAAATTATCACTCAAAAAGCAGTCAATGTGTGCCCTTGTGTTATGCTTTTCTAGTATCAATTTAGTTTTATTTTCCTTGTTTTTCGTAACTTTTTATAGGATGTAAGTTACTTCTTTTTAATTCGTTAAATTTTTAAATATTTTTATTTTTAACCAAAAAGCAACATACCAAAGCCAACGCAAATATATGGGTGAAAGCATTGGAATTTACGATAGGTAGAGCAAACCTAACTTAGCAAGCTTGACATTTTTTTTCTTTGACAATCGAAAATTAAACGGTAACTCCATAGTCCGCCAAATAGTGACCTTCAAAACTTGAAATACATTGAAGAAAACGTAGAAAGAGCTGCAACAGAAAAACCCTAAAAGAGTCAAGAGTACAAAAATGACACCACTTATGGCCATTGGGACATGTTATCAAAATTGTTCACCATAAATTAGGTTTTAACACCCGGATTTCAAAAAATTTCAAAACAGTTTTTGAACTTTTATTCATTTTTTGGATTGTTTAATGCCGAGATTCCCTTTTTTACTCTTTTCCTGCATACCTTTTGGCTCTAAACAATTTATTAACGCACTTGGAAATCCCTTGAGCTTATAAGGTCTCCAATTATTTTGACTAGGCGTAAGACCCCTTTAAAGTAGGGCCCAAATTTCCCTGACCAAAAAAATAACTTTCGCGGTTTTTGATTCTTGTCAAAAGTTATGCATATTACATTCCCACTACTTTCTGACCGCAGTGATTTTTGTTCTTATGAAACCCACAAAAAAATTAACATAAAAGCTCAAAAATATCCTGAATTAACAATAAAATATCCTGGCTAATTCTTACCAAAAATCTTAACACACTGTTTAGTTGTTTGAAACTCATGATCATAAAATGGATTTAAAAATTGAAATCATCTGTCATGGAACCCTATAATTTTGTCGGGTCCCAGCTGTCTGGTTTCTCAGTTTTTCCTCTCAGCCAATCCACGACTAAATTAGGTAAAAATTTCTAGCTCATTAAGCAAAACAATGCCAATTTTGATTATGCTTCAGAACTTTCACTCTGCATTTCCCTTTTCCAGCTTTCAATTGACGCTTGTCCCTTTGAAACCGATTTCGAATTTTTTAATGAAAACAGAGGTTGATGTTTGTCCCAATTTTAAAAGGGAAACTCAGGATAATGTTCTGTTGGCTTTTATAGCAGCCAGGTTGTGGAAAAATAGTCCTAAGCGGACCAAGAGATTTAGTTCTCTAAAACCTAAAACGTATTTAGTTTTTTTGAAAATTTGCCAAATTATAGAAAATATGTCATGTCTTTATACACAAATCCGAAGCAAACTTTCTGAGATTACTAATAATTATTGTTAGAGAATAAAAAAAATTACTTAAAAATCAATTGGCTGCCAATAAAGTTGTTTGGGTGTGTTCCCAAACCGACGAAATTCATTTTGCTAATAATTTTGTTATCAAGATACGCTTCACATAGTTCAACACAGAAACTTTTTGAGTGAAATAGAAGTTATTTAGAGTTCGTGGAGTTCGCGAAAACAGTATCAATCAGTTTTGCACATTGATACTCAAAACTTTGCACATTGATACCAATGTATATGCTTTTTAGTAGTTTGGAAATTAAATCAGTTATGTTTTGGAAACCTTGCTTATTTTGAAATGGTTTCAAAACCTTGCAAAATAGTCATATCACTGTAGATCTTTCAAAGCAGATGGCATTAAACGTTCTATCCATTATGTGCTTTTTAAAACAGCCTAATGTTGGTTTAATACGAATCAAAGCGGTCTAATTCTGTAAATCACATACAATAAGCTAAACATATGGAGTGGAATAAACAATAAAACAAACCTCAGCCTGTCGTTTGATCGTTTATTGGATGTGACGTTACCATGGAACCGGTAATTGATTGAAATATCTAAACACGAGTAAGTGCAAGGCAAAATAGCTTCCAATGTCCAAACTGACGTAAGCCCAACAATATTGCAAAATACTGCTCGGTTACCGTTTTAATTTAATTACCCTCAAATGTCGCCTTTTCGCTAGCTTCCAAATCTACTAATTTATTCCAGTTTCAAATCTGTCTAGAAGAAATTAATAAAGAGTTTTGCGTTTGCACGCAGCCACTATTCAGTATTCTTCTGTCAACTAGCACAATGGATGAAAAGACAATCTAATTGAGGTTATGAACAAAATTTCATCCAAAAATTAAAAGCTGGGGAAATATTTATTGTCCCACATACAGCGTCTTCGAACAAAATATGACAGTCTTATCAGGGTAGATTTCCAAATGGAGGAAAACTTTTGTGGACACATGGCTTAGACGATTGCTAACATTGCTTAGCTTGTAAAATATGAATCACCAAAAATGGGAAAAAAAAGGATTGTAACAAAGTAAAAAAAGGAGAAAAACTAAATTTAACTTTTACTTAAATGTTTTTTTGGAAACTGTATGGTAATTGTTATCAATTATTTCCAAACAAATTTCTAGCATTGTGCTCAATCTTAGAAACTGTACAATACATTAATGCGCACTTTTAAATCATTTCCGTTCCCTATGACCTCAACACAATATAAAAAATTTACATATTTCAGATTTTTATTGTTAAAGATATGCAAATCATGGAAGAATGGGGAAATTAATTGTCACAATTCTAGCTTATGGACGGAAAAGAAACAAGACAAAGTTGCCAATATCTTTTCCCAGGTGTTCCAGAGGAAATAATATTACCAGTTAAATTTGTAAATATTAAAATTTACTTAAATTAGAACACGCTTGCAAATAATTTGCAGAAGACTTTTAACAACTCTAGAGGTGTGTTTTTAAACAAAATTTCATAGTTAATACTTGTTCTAGTTTTTCATCGCCAGCGGACGGCTATGGGTTCATTTTGCTTATCGTAAATGTCATCTGAAAGAAGACAAAACATATTGCAATTAGTGGAACATTTCGGTTGAAACCATTAAATGTTTTTTATATCTTTTTTCCCTTTTCAAAGTAATATAATGAGGAGCTCCAAGACAATTTATAATTGCCTCAAGTTTTTTAAATGAACAAATGACGGATCCTTAAAAATAACTGCAGTCAAATGGTAAAAGTGGATATGTAAAAATTTTGCGCTCGCACTTCACTTTTGATGCTAAAAACTCCGACTTGAAAAGCTGTCAATTTGTATCTTTATGTTTTGATTTTCTAGCAAAAACGTATCAATTGAGTTTTATCTTCCTTTGTATTTCCTAACTTTGTGTAGGATAGTAAGTAACATCTTTTTAATTCGTTATCTTTTTAATGATATCATTTTTGTTTCTTTAGTTCACTTTGTTTAGTATGTCTTTTAGTTGTCCATTCGAGAACTCAGGTCCTAGATTTTTATTTTGAAGAATCAGTCATGAAGCGATACTCAATTTCATGAACAAAAAAGCAACAGATCCAATAACACACGCATCTATTTGGGTGAAAATATTGGTTACGAAAAAATAAGTTACGAAAAGTGTAGTAAACAAAATTTAGCAAACTGGAGATTGTTTTCCTTGAGAGTGGAATAATAAAGTGCAGCTATTGCGACAGAACTCAATTGTCTGTCAAATAAATTTAAATTCCAATAGATCAAATGATTTATCGTGTAAAATTGTTTGAAAACAGTGTATGAAAACAATCAAAAACTGTAAAACTTAAAGAAGTGACCTTCAAAACCCGAAAAATATTCACGAAAACATATGAAGAGCTGAAATAAAAAACCATAATAGACTCAAGAGTACACTACTGACTCCGGTTGTCGCCAGGGGGACAGGATATCAGTTTTATTCAGCATAAATTAGGTTTTTATAGACAGATTTCAAAAATTTTCAAATTAGTTTTTGAATTTTTGTTGATTTTTAGGAGTTTTTAATGCAAAATTTCTTTTTCAAAAATCTTTTCCCGCATACTCTGGGGCTCTGGCCCATTTATTAACGCACTTGGAAATCACTTGGGCTTTACGGAAGGTCTCTATATATTTTGTACTTAGCGTAAGACCCTTTTGAAATAGGGCCCAATGTTCCCCGACCAAAAAATTAATTTTTTTGATATTCGACTCCATCCGATGATTTTAAGGAAAAGTTGTGCTTGAGAGACCCCCACTAATTTTTTACGGCAACTATTTTTGTTCTTATGCAACCCCACAAAAAAATCAACAGAAAAGCCCAAAAATTGCCAAAAACTGATTTTTGACTTCCCCGACCTTGCTAAAAGTGCAACAAAGAAAATTTCAATCTCCAACTTCATAAAAGGACTTTTGTCAAGCGCGGTAAGTGAAAACTGCATGCAAAAAATTAGCCAATTCTGACGGAAAGTTTTTGAGAAATCAAGAAAAATGCAGAAAAAAAGTCAAAAAAATTTTAAAAAAATTACAAAATTTCCGTTTTTTACTTGTTTTTTTAAAAACTGACCCTTACTACTGTAAACTTATCTTAACGCGGCAGTCATTTTCTTCCATATCAGTTTGCCCAAAAAAATCACAAGAAAACAACTTTTTGGGGCAAAAAAAATTTTTGGCGGGAAAAAATTTTTCAAAATCTCGTTTTTGGTAAAACTTTATATAGAACCATTTTTGGCATGTAGACCAAGCTTCGAGTGCTCTACAAAAAGTTAGTTGGGATGGGGAGCCAATTCGATCAAAAAGTTGTCGAAAAATTGGTCAGAAAGTAAAAATTTCTTCCCCGACCCCCCCAATTTTGGCCAAAAGTCATAGAAGGGGTGTTTCAATCAAAAAATGCCACTTAGGACTTTTCATATTCTCGCCGATTCCAGCCTGCATGCAAAAAATTAGCCATTTCTCACGGGCCAGTTTCGAGATCGCATACGAAACCGAGCTTTTTTATAGGTATAGGTATATTTCCAGCGGCAGGGCCCCTACCCCGCCTTAAACGAAAATGGTGTGAAGAGATGCACGGCCACCTAGGGGGCAGGCGTGGCCCTGGGTCAGGTGTTTGCCTCTGGTCAGGTGTTTCTCTTTTTTTGTTGTGTCTACTGTTAATTTTTTTGATTTCTGATTCGTTTGCTATATGACAGTCTCAATCGGACAATGTTGGAGGTTGTGGCTTATAGCAATTAGATCTTGCATAATTTATTTTGAATCATGTTGCTGATAACAAACACGTAGTCTTGCTTTTGGCATTTATGAGGGCAATTAGTAAGGGCAAACCCCGCAAAACATGCTCTAGATAAGTTTAAAATAAAAAAAGACTTTAAGCAAAACAAGTGCAAGTTCAAATTATGGAAATATTTTTGTATCCATTATTATACAAACTGACATATTGTCATCCCGAAGAGAATGGTAAGTAGTTTTTGAGCAAAAAATGGTTTGAAAAATTTTCGGTTTTTGAGCTTTCGGGAAATTAGTTTCACAAAAATGAAAATTTTATTTTGTTGTTTTTTTACGTTTGTCTACTTTTGTAACAACTTCGTCGACTACAAGAGTCTTACAAAACAAGAAAACAGATTATCAGCAGTAGTCTTCTGAAAACGGTATTTGGGCCTCCAACCGTCAAAAAACTGCTCAAAGTTGACTTCTAAGATGTTTTATGCAAAAACCACACTTCTGTGACCAACATATTTTTGAAGGCAGGCAAATTTCATCTTGGGCATATTGTGGTGATTAACAAAGAATTCCAAAATTCAAACACTTCCCTAATAATCCTGCAGACGCATATCCGTTAGCAAAGCATCGTTTCCTTTTGCTATCAGGAAATCTTATCAAACAGTATTGTTCTGTTCTATAGCCTAGATTTCACTTTTCAACTGTAGCCACTGTAAAAAGGGTCGATGGGAAACATATATATCTATCAGAACAGTGTTGCGAAGTAAAACAACTGTTTACAAGCTCAAAATATTTTAGGTCAAAACAAACTGGAAAACTTCAATGAACATGAATCCGATTGAACAATTGGCAAAGCCAAAACCTTGTGTTATTGCTCCTCTATATATAGTCTCCTTTGTATCTCCCCGGGAATATGTAATTACTTCATTGATTCTCTTCTATCCAATATACTGATATTATCTCAAAATTGAAAGAAATATCTTTCAATTTCTTTCTCTATTTTCTACTTCGATTGTGGGATTCTAAAACTAGCCGGCCGGCTGCAAAAAAAAGAACAACTATTTTTTCTCATATTTTCGGGGGGCTGTTTCTCGGGGGACAAGCCCCCTCGACAGCCCCAAATCTGAGCTGTGTGAACCTGATCATTTGAACATTCAAAACCTGACTATTCGAATAAAAACATAAGAGGACATGATTTTTATTTCTTCTATGGCGTTTAAAATTCTGACTCATTATGATAAGAGAAAAGAATTCTTCAATATGTTCTTACATCAAATAGTTTGGTCTGAAAAAAATCAACCTGCTGATTTAAAAAGTAATAAGATCAAGCAAGATCAAGATAAAGAAGATCAATTAGATAAAGAAGCCCTATCACTTGTCCTAATTATATTCCTGAAAGCTTGTATTACGTTAAGGAAATCAAATTAGCTGATTAGCATCTCGAAAACATTTAGGAATGAAAAAAGTGAACACTTAGCAATTGTTAACAGTTTATTCGAATTTATTGCTAACTGTTTTTTTCTATTTCAAAACCAAATGCAATAAATAAACATCATAATTATAGAAACATATTGAAATAATTTTTTTATTTACCACTCCTAAACTTCATCATAGCAATTGATCATAGACACTCAAACGACCTCAGATACATAGAGAGAAATAATGCAAAACAGAAGAATTTTCCCTAAACTTTCTGTTGATTAATTTTTCTTGGCTTATTTTGTTTTTTGCAATTTGTATGTAGTTGTGGCCTGGAAACCAAATTTAAAACCAATTTTTTTAGCAGTTCTTTAGTTAATCAAACTATTTAAAATACTCTTCAAAAGTACCAATTCCATTTCACATACGTAAGTTAGTTTTTGAGCCAGCTGCTGAGTCTTTGTTGATATACGATAACGTAAAATAAAAAAATTAACGAATGAACCATTACAGCATGTCACTTTATTTGCGTAACCAACATACCTCATTTGAAAAGTGCACCGAAAAATTAAATATTGGTATTCTTATTAACAACCGTAATAAGCCTTTGGATATAAATAAATTAACTTTGCTCACTCTCACGAATACATTTACCGATTTGTTTTGTTCGAATTATATATTCACTAAATGAAATTAAAAAAAATGAAATCATTTGTCTTTAAAGCCTACGATACTTTTGTCGGCTTTCAGCTCTCTGGTTCCTCAACTATTTATCCAAACACTCATTGGCTTAATCAGAAGTGAATAAATGCAGCTCATTAGGCCAACAATACAAGTTTTGATTAATTTTCTGAACCTTTGATGTTCACACTACGTTTTCTGATTCAGAAAAATCTTGAAATAACTTAAATTATAAATAACGGTTGTCTCTAACATACTCTACAACCCTTGCCAAATTTTAGGAAACCAAAACTTTGATGCTTGTCCTACACCTAAAAAGAAAAACAAGAAGAATCTCATTAGTGTGGAAACAGAGTCAAGACCTGAAAAAGAAAACTTACTTATTTAAAATTATTTAGTTTCATTTCTCGTAAGGGTTTGTCATTTGATTGTCTGACAAATTATAATTGTTTTTTCATCATACAGAGTCCACTAGTTGTTCTTCTGTCGTCAATAAGGTTTATTGATAACCATTAAAAGGTTTGAAAATCTTTGACTGGGAATAAAGCTGTTTGGTTGAGTTCCATTCCACCAAACCGACGACATTCATTTTGATATTTTTTAAGCAAGAGAAGTGGGAATGTGTATCACAAAAAATTTTTTTTAAGAGAATGAAAACCATTTAGATTTCACGGTTTTTTGAAATAAAGTAGCAAACTCTTTTTCATATTTGTTTCTTCTTGAGCGTAAGCTTTTGATAACCGAGAGCAACGTGCATCCTATAGAGTTGAAAACTTGGAAAACAGACATAGCAATAAAAATAAATTGAAACAGATGACACTAAAAGTCCAATAGAGTCTATTGAGACACATATTTTCAGGCTTTTAGAAAACAACAATTTCATTGTGAAAATGAAATTAAAAATTTTGTTTTATTCTTCGTTTCTCTAGAACAGCCTAAAGTCAGATTAACATGAGTCAAAGCGTTCTAATTCTCTAAATGACGCACAATTAATTTAACCTGGGTTGTAGAAAAGCACTAAAACAAATTTCAGCATGTCATTTGAGGGAGTTGATGAGACCAAGGAACCGCAAATGATTGTCATAAATAAATAGGATCAAGTACAAGGCAAAAGTAGTTTCCATGCTCAATCTGATGTAGGCCTAATGAAATTATAAAAAATACATACCAATAATCAGTTACTTCCATTAATTTTACCCGTCAGTAAATGTTTTTTTGGCTGCTCTTAAATATAATAATTTCTACAATTACAAATCTCTCCAGAAGAAAATAATCAGATGGTTTTGGTTTATACTCAATCACTCTTCAAACATTTTTAAGCCAAAATAATGATTGGAAGGACAAACTAAAAAATCTTATAAAAGGTAAACCCAAAAAAATTCACCAAAAACAATTCCGATGAATCTTCTAATCGAATGAATGTATAAAAAAAGTTACTGTCGAATTTTTAACGCCCGAAAGATAAAGTATTGTCCTATATTCAGACTTTCTGAACAAAAGAATGCAAGCCTTATCAATGTAAAATTTGAAAAAAACAGGAAAACTTCTGTCGACGCATGGTGTAGACATCTGTCAACATTGCTTAGCTGCAAAAAATTTGAGTAATAAAAATACACGTAAAAAAGTACTGTAAAGCGTACAAAAAGTAAATGTAGCTAGAAAATATGTATGAAAATTGTGATCAATAGTTTCAACAAAATTATTTATCCTGTACTCGACCCTGAAAAAAAAACGAAGATTTCCTGAATGCAAAGTTTGTGAATCATTTTCCTTTGCTATAACCTCCACAGAAACAGGAAAAAAAATAAAATTTTAATCTATATGTTTCATTGTTTTGTTGTTGAAAATAGGCAAAAATTAGAAGGACACAAAAACATTACCACATATCTAGCTTATGAGCGCAATGGAGTCCAAATCAATAGGCCAATCTTCTTATACAAGTGTTAGAGAAAAAATAAGTGAATATTATCATTTAAATTGGTAACATAAAAAGTTTTTTTTACATGAGGATATACTTGCAAAAATTTCTGCAGAAGAGGTTTACCAACTCTCTCTTGCATGAACTCTCTTGCATGAGGAGTGCTTGAACTTTTGTACAAATTAGAACAAATTTTCAGAACTAATATTTTCTAATATTAATTGCTAACGGACAGCGATTGTTCTAGTTTGCTGATCGTAAACGTCATCTCCTTACATGGAGGCCAATATACTGCAATTAGGGAATCCTGTGGGAGGAAACAATCAATAAATTTTGTGAATAAAATCAGTTATAAGCTCGTGATATAATCAGGAGCCGGAAAGAAATTTAAGATTGTGTTCACTTTTTGTAAAGGAATAAATGGCATATCTTTAAAAAAAATGGCAGTCAAATGATAATAAGTATCGAGGAACATATTTTGCTCTTTTAAGTTACACTTAATTCTGAGACCTTAACTTTAAAAGAAATCAGTTTGTTTCTTAAATATATGCTTTTCCTATAAAAACATAACAAATCAATTTCATCTGCCGTTACAATTCATCAAGTTGTTTAAGTTATTTTTTTGTATTTTTTTGGTCTTTTTTTATCACATATCACGTTTTTCATTTACCCTTTTTTCAGATAATTTATTTGAAAACTCAGCCTCCAGATTTCTGATTAAAAAAATTGGTCAAAAAAACTACTCCTTTTTTAAAACAAAAAGCAACAGATCCAAAACCAACACACCCATTTGGCTGAAAACATTACAAGTTACGATAAGTGTTGTAAGGAATCGCAGCAAGAAACTTGTTTGTTTGGCAATCGAACGTTGAAGTTATAACTATTTTGACAGAGCTCCATGATCTTTCACATAAAATCACGATCAAGTTATGATTTCCAACAACAACGAAAACTCATACTCAAAAACATACAAAAAAACAGTTCAAAAACTGAAAAATTTTAATTTTCAGTTTTTGCCAACACTTTCTCAAAACTACAGATTGACCAATTTAAAACACAGGGGGGAGCGAAAACAGTTTTCAGGCCAACACAAGAATTTTAAAATCTTTCGGGGTTTGAACTTTTTCAAAAATTTCCCAAAATCGAGGTCAAAATTTAGAAATTTTATTACAATTTTTATGAAAAAGTTGAAATTACTTACTCGTTTTCATAGTGGCCAATCATTTGCAATTCTTTGGTGCCTCAATTGGTTTTTACAGAACCTCGCTAACGCTTTTAGTTCAGGAGAAAAGATCTGCTGAAAACGGATAATAAAGAATTTTTCGACAATTTTAAAAAAAAATTTTTTTGACTGGTTTTTATCAAAAGTCAACCATAATAGAACCCCCTTATTTTTTGGCGTCAGCCATGGTGAACACGTGTCAAAAGTTATCCATTTTGGAGAAAAAGTCCAAAATCACAAAAAAATTTGTCAAAAATCATGACTTTTTAGAAAAATTTGAATTTTGTGACGTCAACTTCTCCGCATTTTTGGTGGTCTATACATGCGCCTGCCCTACGTCCTTTTATGACTATTGGGTGAAAAAGTCCAAGACGTTTAATTTTGTAGCAATTTTTCAGAAAAGGTCAACAAGGGATGTTTTTTGTCACTCGTACACATGATATCCAAAATTTTTCTATGTTAAAAAAACAAAAATTTTTAAATTGTGATTTTTGGCCCAGAAAGTGTTCAAAATGGCCTAATTTGGTCCCTGGGGCAATAAAAAATATATTTTGGGCCCAAAAAGAAATTTTGAAAATTTTCGATTTTTGGACTTAGAAAAATTTCAAAAATTTTTCATTTTTTGTTAAAATTTTCAAAAATTTGATTAATTTTTTTGAAAAAAGTTGAATTTTTTTCTCGTTTTTATGAACCGGCATCCAATTGCAGCTACTTGGTCTCTCAGCTGGCCCTTACAGCACATGATGATTAGATGAGAAGAAAAAGCGAAACAAAATTTCACATTTTTTCGATTTTTTTCGACAATTTTTTGCAAAAATCTTTGTTTTGAGCGTTTTTTTCGTATACTTACCCTTACTATTATAAACCTATATGAACACGCCAGACATTTTGTTCTATCATCAGCAGGAGCCAAAAGTCAACCATTTGGGAGAAAAAGCAAAAAATTTGAAAAAATTGTCAAAAATCATGACTTTTTGGAAAAAGTTGACTTCTGTGACTTTTGACTTCTCAGGTTTTTTAAACATGTCCGACAGTGTCAGGCAAATGTTCTTTAGTGAACAAGAAACAAAATTCAAAATAAATATGATTTTTAGGGCAAAATTTGAAAAAAGTCATTTTTGACCCCCCCAACCTGTCAAAAAGGTCAACAAAGAGTGATTCAAGAGCAAAGTTCACTAAAGGACTTATTATTTTTTCACCAAATCATGGCCGCATGCAAAAATTCAGCCAATCCTAACGGGCCAGTCACGAGATCTCGCATAAAACCTTCATTTTTTATATGTTATACTTTAGAACGGCTGTGGCCCCTACCCCAGCCTAAAAGACTTAGATGTGATATAGTGCACGGCCACCCAGTCTATTTTAACAACTTAAAAACAGTCAATTCAATGATACACCTATAATTTTCAATTGGGTCTAAGAAACCCACCCCCACAGAAAAAAAAACTTATTTTAGGTAGAAGAAACTCCGCAAGAAAATAAACCCCCGCCGAAACAAACCTCACGTATATAAACCCCCCTTTTAAGCAGGCGACGCATAGCCAGATGCACAGCTCTAACAGTCGATTGGTTTTATTCTTCCTTTCCTTAGGGGTTTATCTCCTATCTGAAACTAAGTGGGTTTTTTTTCCGAAGCCGCTTCAAAATATCTTTGAATAAATACTTCACCTCTGGAAAATATTGCTGTAAAACATACAAAAAAACTGGTAAGCCAGGCTGGTACCAAGACGATCTTTTTCACAATAAGAGTATAATGCGCCAAATATTGGTATATAAATTAAAATAAAAACCTTCAATTTGCTGACAAATTAGCTTAAAACCAGTAATCAAGCTCAATAAACGGAGGCCCACTGCTATTGTCAATTGTAAGAGACCCACTGCTATCGTAGGAGTTCCATAAATTGTACAAAAAACAGTCTTTGGAACAATCCAGGCCTGGCAAAAATGAAACTCGTAAAAAAACGGGGTCGAAATTTGATTTGTTTGCATAAAACAGCACAGAAGTTTTATGCGGTGACACTTAAATTGCTTTCTACTCAGAAGTTTTGTCATTCAACTTCAAAGAAACAAATCATAAATATCATCAAAAATAGATTCGTATAAATAAATCAATTGGAACACAACAAATAGGAATGTAAAATCTTTTAATTATCTGGAATTCCATTAAACTGCTCAAATTTTCTCAATTAGCAAAAAGTTTAGTTAATATGTATTTATTTCGGCGCTCTAATGCTAATTCCAAATATTGTTTATGCATTTTCGGCATTCTGCCGGTTAGTTCGATATATACGGGTTTAAAAAAGATGTGTAGGTTGAAAATTTTGAAGCCAAATAAAGATACGAGTAAAGATATTCGAAGGAGCGACCAAAATTCCGGAACTCTAACAGGCTCTAGGAGAACTGCTCAGCAACTTAATGCCTTCAGACGAAAAATAGGGCGTACGAAAAATCGCGAAGATCAAACGGACTGAAATAATTGATACTCCCTTTATTTCAGGGCAATCAAAAACTTCATTTGAGAGCAATTATGAGCATGAACGACAATCTACTAAAGCTCTTAAATAAGTGCATAACATCTAATTGCCCTATAGCTTTACTCTTTTATCCCATGTCTGAGGATTCAGAAACAGGAAGCTTTTCAAGGTATATAGAATTGATCTTCGTGTGAGAAAATTAGGTTATATTTTTCAGGATACAATTTATTCAAAAAATTTTATAATCCGATAAAATGGAATCTACAGCTTTTTCTACTTGATAAAAGGTAATACTGTGATCCCACTGCGTTGAGAACGCAAATGTTGACTGTGATAACCTTTCTTTATTCGTAATTTGACTTTCAATCCTTTGTTTTGCTTGGTCTGCCGACAACATTGTATTTCGCGTCGTTACTCTTTCGATGGCCATACTATTAGGAATGATACAGGTAAAAATTTCATGACACAAGTCTGTCCATTGTGCTTCGATCAGAAGCGCGGCTTCAACGATAACAAACTTCACATTTTGAGATGCCCTCTCAGCCATTTCAGATTTCAGGGCTTTCCTTATTTCAGGCCACACAATTTCATTCAGGCTGTGTAAACTCTGCCTATCTTCAAACACTTTTGCGCCAAGAACCGCTCGATCTATGCTTTCAATTCCATTATCAACCTTAACAATATCACGTCCAAACCTATTCACAACTTTGTTAAAGCAGTCAGACCCAGCTTTGTATGCTTCGTGTCCCAATTGGTCACAGTCAATATAATCAGCCCTCTGTCCCCTCTCAGACATAACTTTGACAAGTTTTTTGGACAAAGCACTTTTTCCAGACGCGATTCCACCAGTAACTCCTATCACATACACCTTACTGTCTGTAGCTGGCTCCTTAGCTGGAGATAAACGTCTACCGAGCATACCTTTTCTACGGTTTGAGGATGACAATTTGTCTTCCAGCCACGACTTTGAGTCATCTGAGTCAGAATCGATTATGATGTCAATTTTCTCAATATCCAAACGACACAGACCCAATTCAAGTCTCTTTTTAATCACAGCTTCACCTCCTTTTACTGTTTCAGTTGATACGACAATGGCATTCAAATCTTTCTCCCGAATCGAGGGACCGTAGCCATCATTCATTTCTTCTACGATAACTTCGTTAACAGATGGCTTGATTGATTGAATGTATTGCTTCACTTGTATTACGCGAGAAGCAGCAGGGTCAATGAATTCCGGTAGTTGTTTACGTTTACTGACATAATCATCATCTGTTACGCCAACCACAATTTTGTTTTTCGCAAGGTAAGTTGATAAAGTTAGAAGCAGCTCATGCCCAGCGTGCATGTTATCAAATGTACCGCCCAAAACAACGCCATGATATTCATTCAATATCTTCGGAAAGTTTTCGTTTGGGTTTGCAGAAAGCTCCAACTCCTTGAAACTACTCGAATTGATCAAATGGGTAAATTTCGCAAAATATTCATCTTTCTTGTCAAAGAGGGTTTCTTCGAAACTAGAACCATACTTGCAAAGAAAACTGTCAAATTCGTCCAAGAAGAAACGATATCTACCAAATGAACTTTTCCCAGCAAACATGTAGAAATCAAACATCAACTTTTGAGCATCGGCAATACTGTGTTCTTTTCTAATTAAGTCGTGGCAGATCATGAAAGTTAATACATCATTCCGTCCAAAAGTCTTTAAAATTTTTTCTGAGTTCGCTGTATGACGCAGCTTTGACGCCCGGGTAAAACAAATTCTCAAATTCATAAAGCAACTAAGCAATATATCTCTGAAATATTTTCATCCAATGCAGAAATTTGAATTAAAGGCGAATAATATAAGAACCGGATTACTAGATCAAAACATTGTTCAACAAAACTGAATTAAAAATTGCTTCAGCAAACAAATACAGATATTATACCACCCCGTATTTCGAGTAGTCACTGATAGCACGGGTTGTGAGTTAAACTAATGCACTCATTGCTGAACTTCGACTAAAACTCAGGAAGACATCTCTATTCTACTTTAACTTAAATGCAGCTCAAAACATTTGTACATTAAATACATCAGCTAATTTTATGTAAGCATGTGAAATGACAAGTTCATTGAAGATGTGAATATTGTCTTCGTCTTAATAATATAGTCACATCATCAGATAGTAAAACTAAGAAGAACAATTCTAGTCATCTGGTGGATGCTGCGGACAAACATTGTTAACTTTAAACCAATCATCTAAACAACCTTTATGATATATACACAGGCACGGCAGTCTGGCTACTATTTGACCTTTCTCGAATTCATCAAAACAAATGACGCATTCTTCTCCCTTGCTCTCGTCAACTATCTCTTCATTGTAAGTTAACTTCGGCCTTGTCAAGCACATGACAACATGCACTTCAAAATCGTCAATGCATCGGACTGTCTTGTTGCAGACTGGGCACTTTATATCGGATAGATTAATGAGCCGATGAGCTCCTCGATGTCCATGTCCAGCCCCTGGAGGCATGTAAAAAGGTCTCCATGACGCGTTTGAGTTATTACCGCTGTTATGATGTCCGTGATTGTACCTGCTCCTTGGATAATCTCCCGAGTAAACTGGGGGTGATTGAGTGCTGGCACTCGGTTGTGCAGAAGATTGTGTGCTCTGTCGTGTTCCCATTTATGTAACAAACATAATGCAAACTGAAAGCAAGAGCTAACCTAAGCCAATTTAACAAATAGGTCTTTACAACCTAATCTGCTGCAAAGAAGATAATTACAAAACTTACGCAGAAAATGCAAAAACCGATATGATTTGGGAATCTTGTATTTGTATGAACTGCAATGAAGAAAAATTAGATTGGTTGCTTTGATCAGCGAGCATGTAGTTTCGGCAGGTGACCGCACTCGCAGGTGCCAGGAGTAATTGAAGACAAAAGTTATGATGTGCCGTTTTTACGCCGTTTGACTAAATATGCAACTGCTTGTTTATATTAAATATTTAGTCAAATTAAAGCGTCTTTTCTTCTTCAAGTTAGAAGACAAGCCATTTTCCAGACAAAATTATTAAGGCAAAAAATAAAAGATGCTCGACTAAAGTTGAAAAAACTGCAATCAAAAGACTGGCGGGTATTCATAATTGAATAACATTGGCTTAATGATGCTATAGTCACATCATCAGATAGTAAAATATCGATTTTAAACAATCGATTAAATCAATTGCAATTGGTTCATTATTTAAATAACGTGATTTTTCATTAGAACCTCTAAATAACTATATTTCAATTTCCTCCGAATACATTAAGACAAAGCAATCTTGCGCAATACTTGTTGTTGTTTCCTAGACTGCTTATTTCCCTACAGCTAACACTTGTTGATCCGAAAGTATAATGTCACTCGCAAAATCTTCATTATAAGGAAAAGGGTTATTTCCCACTATAATTTTCCATCAATTAATTGCTATTAAATGGTATTATTCGATTGAATAATTGAAAATTGGTATACCAATAAATTGATATCATACCAATAAATTGATATCATACCAATAATTGATAACATACCAATAAACCCAAGCCATTGGATAATTTGTCAGACAGGTCAAAAAAGAGTACAACACAAAATAAATACCACGAACTTTGTTTCAGAGCCATTCATAAAACCAGAACATAATTCGATTAGGATGTTAGCAACGTTGCCTTGAAGATATTCGTTCGTGAAATTGAGTAGATTGATATGCAGTCAAATGGACGGCTGAAGCATGGCCAAAACCAGCTTGAGGTTTTCAGCCAATTTGTCCTTGTTTAAAAGCGATGCTACATTAATCGCTTTATTCGAGGTTAATTTAAAGCGGTTGTCATTGAGCTCAAAGTACAGCAATCGGGACGAAGTGTTTTCAAAGCAGTTTGCACTGCATCATGAAACATTTATCCTTGATTATTTTAATTTGACTGTATTCTAATGCAAATAATCGTTGAATGATTTCGCCTTTCTTTCGTGTTGTTTAACTATCCTATCTTCATTCAGCCACTGTCTCTCGCGATATAGTAACTTCACAACATGGAAATGAAAATTTTGGTGTTATAAAATTGTCGTACGCTTGGCAACATTAGTCTTTTTAGAATTGTGTTTCTGGGAGCAGTAAAGAGCCGAGTTGCAACGCGAAACTCAGCTGTAGTTCTATCAACTTCGTCGTCGATTCAGGTCACCCCGCAACGCAGAATAATTTTTCTCACACGCACGCTACCTCCGTTCTCTGACAAATTACAGTACCTACTGCTTTCCCAAACTTTGCACTCTTCTGGGCAAAATATTTACGAAGTTGTTTTCCTAACGAATGTTTGAACCCAGATGGGTTGAAAATTATAAGCATGTTGCCTCAGCTTTGCATCTTGTGCAACAAATTCGAAATTTGTCTTGAAATTGTTTTTCTGTATTTAGTAGAGTTGTACTCATTTTAACTAGCCATAGCCAAGGCCAACTACAAAAAAGTTTGAATAATCTGAAAACGTATTGTAGCAGGAATTATTTGAAAATTAATGTGAACAAGACAAAATGCATGAAATTTAGAAGAGGTGGCCGTTTAGCTGTCGATGACAAATTCTATATATCGAAAAAAGAAGTTGAATTTGCTAACACCTTCTGTTATCTAGGTGTAATTTTTTCGAGCACGTTATCTCCCAGTCACCATCTAAGCCATCTAATGAACAAAGCCTATCAATCAGTAGCTTCAATAAACCAGAAACTAAATCTGCAGAAAGTCAACTTCAACTCAGCACAACAACTCTTTAATTCAATTGTTTTTCCAGCCTCAACTTACGGATTAGAGACGTACATCGATGAACTTTTTGAAATAGATATAAAACAACATTACCGGAAATCAGAAGCCGTTTTTTGGAAAAGTTGGAGCGGAGTAAGCAAGTACACCTCAAACACAACGCTTTTAAACAAATTGATGTTTCATGATATACACGGACTGAAGGACTGCCCGCCAAAACACAGGAGAATAATTGCAAAGTTCTATGCCAATGGACTGCACAATAATTTTTGTTGTATGGAAGGTTGTTATCAATGGGAGGAAAACTTATGTGTGTGCAGATTTTGCGAAAGAACTCTTTTATCAACAGACCATTTTCTTTATTGTAGTCACTTTTTAAATTTGACACCTTTACAGAAGTTCTATAAACTCTTAAACAGTTAAATTTAATGCTCATTTCTGAAGCTGTAAATAATTTGGACAATTTGTCAGTGTGATCTGATGTTTAATTCAATCTTCTTCTTTTTCTTACTCGTTTTAACTCGTATAGTTGTACTCGAGTTGAACTAGTAGAATGGAAACCTGCTGCTTACGTAATATCCGTGCACTGTCAACGGTTACGGTTTGGGTTGGATGTTATTCCTAAGCACTTTAAACCTCGGAGTTACTGAGGAAAATTTTCCAAGTTTCAGACTTGAATTTAAGGGAGCAAATGTAAAAGTTCAATCAGTTTAATACAAAATTAGATCAATTGCTTGTAAATATTAGAAGATTTGTGAAGATGAGAGATGTAAAGCAATTAAAGAGAGGCAGCTCGATTGTGTAAGGTTTAGGTTTGAATATGTTCTTTGGTTTCAGTCCTGTCAATGGTTAATTAATCTTAGGTTATTTTTAACCATTTTTGTTAATCTCCGTGGGATTTTCTCATAGTTATTTTCTACCGCATGGGTCCCTGTTAGTTAAACTAACAGATAACAGGTTTACCTGCTTTGACGAATCCCGTCATGAACAAACATTCCTCGACGTGTCCCGTCAAGATTGAATTCTATGATGATTCCCATCATTATTTATGATGCTTTCTCTATATTGTTAAAATCCGGTTTACTATTAGTAACCATCTCTTTTTGTTCTTTTTGTTTATGAAAATTTCGAATTATGCGCTCAATATGTAATTTATGAGCATGTCAATCATTATGGTTCACTATACTGCCTCCCTCTTAGAAAAATGTGAGTGTTCCACTCACTCACACAGCAAGAGTTTCAAATGTCCATTTTCGAGTTCATATATTCTTGTGCTTTTTCAATGCCGTACTTGTCATAGATATTACGGGCCTCCTCGTCTTCCATAATTTTCTTTGCATGAAGAATGATTTTGAACATGTCCTCACGACCACCCTTGTCCGGATGACAAAGCATTGCTAACGTTTTGAAATGTTTCTGAATAGTACTGGTTGTGGCCCCCTGTGGCAGGAATAGAAGTTCATAAAAGTTTGGAGGTCGACTGAACGGGCTCTGCGCATTGATCGCCTCCAGCCTCCTCTGTATGACCTTATTTGAGGTTTGCTCTGTTTTTACTCTACGCCTCAGCTTTCTATTCTCTATCTCGGCATTCTCCAACTCCCGAGCTAAGCACTCCCGCTCGTCCACCAGAGTGATACATTCCCTTGTTTTTGTTTCGGCTACATTTGTAACCTCCTCCAACTCTCTCTTCAATGTTTCCACCTGCCTTCTTCAGGACTCCCGCTGATTCCCAGCGTATTCAAGTTGCCGTTGGGTCTCCAGCAATTGATCACCTAATCTTTGACTTTCAAGTTTTAACTGCCGGAGCTCCTCTTCGAGCCGAGCCCCGGCTGTTCCCAGTATTTCGCTGTTGTCAATCTTCTTTTGTTGTTCCTCGATTCTGTGTTGCATCTCATATAACTCATCAACGCTAATTGCGGCTCTATCCACTATATTGGGTGGTTGCAGCTGCGTCAGTGGCACCACGTACCTTTTGTTTGAGGTTACACCAACAATCCGATACACTTGTTGCCTGACTATTGACCTCACTTCGAACAACTCGGGTAGATAATAGCAATAATCACCGATTTTTGGTTCTGCCATTCCTACATATCATACACGTAAATTAGTCTAATGTATCAATTTCAATTTCTGCCATATCTGGTACAGATTTTGCCTTTTTTGCTTTTATAACAACGATGTTTGTTTCACCATCACACCGTTCAACTGTCCTTTTTCTTGTCAATTCTTGTTCCTTTGTACGTTGTTTTAGATAATGAAAATAACCTAGTTCCCCCATTGGGTTAATAGGTTGCAGTGCAATTACAGGATTGGTGCCACTGCGTAGCATATCGATTGAAAGAAACACGCGTACCAAACAAAATATGACTTTAGATCCAATAAAAATAGTCATTAAACTGATGGTTATTTCCCTGGCCACATGCCAGATTTGTTTCACTTCATTACCCAAATATTCAAAAATCAGCAATTCATGCCACTGATTATTGTAATTTAAATCCGTGTTGAAATACTCTAGAGTCTCATGCTCATATAAACCTCCTTGTCCCAGGAAAACTTCTCTTCCTGTTATCGTCTTTCTCGAATGCCTTAACCTTGGGGCCCTTTTGCTAAGTTCCAGGTCCTTGTCATTGAAAAACCCTTCCATTGGCGCCGAAGTTGACCAATTGACGTTAACTCTATAATTAGGCATAACATTGGGTTTTTCAATTAATTGTATCCTTCGCCCATATGTTATCCATGAACCATTCTGCAATTCAAGAGCGTTCGGGTACATGGGATTGCAATTAATCAGTGTGAAATTTCTGTAGAATACTCTAGAAATGGGGTCCATGTATCTAATTACTTCTGAAGTGTTGTCAGAAAACACCCTAACTGGTACTTCCTCCGTACAAAACTGATTTTCGACAACATGTACGATTACTTTAGCGCACCTATGGACATATAGTATTCCTCCCGCTCTTTCTGCGTGTGTACCCAGAGCGTTTTGTTGACTTAAGAAAATTTGGTGTGAATTTCCGTTAATTGATGTCGTTAGAATCATAGCTCTGTGCAGTTTTTCTATGTGACAATTTAATAACTCTATTTCTTTCAGGTTTTCAAACATGCCTCGAAAATCCCACACAAAAAGTTGATCGAGTTTTATGTCCCTGAGATCTGTCTCAGATATATCTGTTGTTGAAAAATTTTGTTCCGTGGCCGTCAATTTTTCCGTTGTATAAAACAAATTTCTGTGGTTTGTTTCAAAAAGCAGAAAACTGTCTATATGTTTTGTCTTGTTTTTCAACTGGACAACTAAATTTCTTTTTCTGTCTAATTTGCTCGTCAAGTACTTTTTGTTTCCAGCGCGGACTAGTTTTGCTGTTATCGAGTCTGAAAATTTAACGATCGTTAAGATGTTTGGTTTTTTGTCTTGGTCGAACAGATATTGTACTGAATCTATTTCAAATGTGTCTCCTTGATATAACAAGGTCTGCTCCTGTTTCAAAGGGTCTTTAAAATATAACCATGTTCCTTCATTTGCTTCCCTAGTTTCAATGAACAAAGTCCCCATGAAAATTTCTGCATTTATCATGATGTTACTTTTCTGTGTTTCACCTTTTGGATTGATCCAATCCACGGGGTAGACATAATTCACTCCTTTCTCATTTCCGCCTTTCATGAAAGTTTTTGATATCTTCTGAACAAATTCAGCGTCGGTTCGGTCAATATTCATCTCGTTGAGGACTTCTTTGGGAGCATTGAATTCAAAATCACCAAGACCCGGTAACCGCGTTTTGTGTCCCTGCCATAGATTTTGACAGACTGACTCTTTTATTGGGTAAAACGTTGGAATTATTTGTGATTTTTCGTTTAAGTAAGTTGCGTCGTCATACCAACTACTTTTTTTCAGCACAGTTACCGTATATGCAGCCCTGTACATGCAGTATTTTAGTTTACTCATGCTGCTTTTGGCGTAGATCAGTCCTCCTTTGTTTACCTGCTCCTCATTTATATGTGACGTTTCACATTTTGTCGGTTCCGTCATTGCAAATTTCTGCGTCTGTAGAATGTTCTCAAAATCATACCCCACAATCTCCAAGGATTGTGAAAAACCTAATATGCTAACCAACTGAAGAAGTTTCCAGTTCAGCTGCACGATCCAATGTGGGTTCCACGCACTCTGCATTTTGTCGTATCACCTTTTAAAAAAATACATCATTATCAAATTTTTCATCTGAATCGTTATCCTTGAATAAAAAAAAGTCTTTCAGTTTCCGTGGTCTTGTTATTCCCGACGCACTTCTTGTCTGATATCGTCGTTCGGTGACATTTTGCGAAGTAGAAGCCGTGCTCCTATTTGGAAATTCTTCGCCTTCACTCGTTTCGGATGTTGACACCAGACTATCCCGCTTCTGCTGTGTGGCTACTTTGGGCGCAGGTATCTTTGTGCTTCTGCTCTTATTGTTGGTGTTAGTATTTATTGATTCTCTTGTACTCCCACCCATAGGTGTTTGAAACGATTCGTCTTTGACTGTCTCATTGTGAGTTCAGTATTAGGATTAATTTGACTAATCTTTCCTTCAGGTTGAACTTCTCTTCTTTCTGTGTCATTCTGTTTTGGGGTCACCACTTCAATTTCCACAAAATCATTGTCCTCCGTAAGGTCGTTTTGTGTTATTTTCGGTTCAATCTTTCCCTTCTTAGGTTCTTTTTTTTCGGTGGTAGCACTTCTACTGTTAAAACGTTTGAGTCGATCGTAGTGGACCTTTTGTTGTTTTTTTGTTTTCACATCCTCAATAACAAAGTTCAGATCGTTTATTATTTCACGTATTACCTGCGGTCCGCTGTAAAAGGATTTAAATTTCTTTGTCTGGCCAGTTTTTATTGTGGGGTTGAACACCATTACTAAATCACCTACTTCATATTGTGGTCCAAATGTGCTACGGTCATAGTAGGTTTTTTGTCTTTGTTGCTCCACATCCATGCTTTCCCGTACCAGCTCATGGCACGTTTGTAGTTCATCTTTCAAGCAACCAACATAATCACTCAAAGTTGGGTAGATTTTGGTTTGTATTGTTTGATACATGCAATCAATCGGCAGCGCGCATGATCGTCCAAAAAGGAGGTAAAAGGGGCTGTACTTCGTAACAGAGTTAATTGATGATCTGTACGCCATCATTACTAGCGGAAGGTAGTCGCTCCAGGTGTTGTGATGTTCACCCACGTATTTTGCAAGACTCTCTTCGGTTGTGCAATTGGTGCGCTCTATCATTGCATTTCCTTGAGGGTGATAAGCTGTTGTTGAAGTCCTGTTAATTCCCAGCTCTTTACACATGTTCTTGAAAAGATTCGACATAAAATTACTGCCCTTGTCGCTATGAAGATTTGCCGGACAACCAAACCTTGAAACCCATACATTTACAAAGGCCTTAGCGACCGTTGAAGCTTCTTGGTTGCTCATGGGAATTGCTTCATACCATTTTGTAAATTGATCTCCAATTAACAGAATGTATTTGTTTCCGCTGGACTCGGGTAAAGGTCCCATAATGTCTAAGGCAACTTGCCAGAACGGATGACTTGGTTTCCAAGTTGTCAGACTGTGTATGTGTTTCTGGTGTGGAGATTTCTTTTGACAGCATTCTTCGCAAGAACTTACCCACTCATGGACATCTTATTTATTTGGTTCACTTGATTGCAGTCTTCGACCTGGTCTTCAGTCTGTGGAACTCTCGACAGACAGTCCGCGTGAGGGATCTTTTTTCCCGCTTCGTGTTTGATTTCAAAGTCAAACTGTCCAAGCTTTTCTATCCACCGGGCCAATAATCCGTCTGGTTCCTTAAAACTATATAACCACGTGAGGGCCCTATGGTCAGTAACAATTAAAAATTTTTGTCCAAGAAGATAATTTCTGAAGTGTTGAGTAAAATAAACTATTGCAAAAAGTTCTCGTTTTGTCGCAGAATAGTTTCGTTGACTTTTGCTGAGCGTTTTGCTTGCGTATGCAATAACTCTTTCACCCCATTGTTGTCTTTGGGAAATAATTGCGCCAATTCCAAACAAAGAGGCGTCGGTGGTTAACGTATAGGGATCCGTGTCATTCGGATAAACCAAAATCGGTGCTTTCTGTAAAGCTTGTTTTAGTTGTTCAACTGCTGATTCGCATTCCTTGCTCCAAGTAAAACGTTCTTTTTTGTTTAATAGCTTATAAAGCGGCTCTGCTATTTTTCCGAAATCTTGTATGAATCTTCTGTAAAAGCCTACTAGTCCTAATATAGCTCTCAATTCTTTTATTGTTCGTGAGCTTTTCATTTTACTGACTGCCGCTACTTTCTCCGGATCCACTTCTACGCCTTTATTTGATACAATGTGTCCCAGGAAATGAATTTTTTCCTGAAAAAACCTGCATTTTGAGCCTTTTATTTTCAATCCAGCGTCTTTAAGTCGCCCAAGTACAAGATCTAGGCGGTTGAGATGCTCCTCAAAGGATCTACCGAAGATGATTATGTCATCCAGGTATACTAGAGCCACTTCATAGGAGAGTCCCGACATGATCAATTCCATTAAATTTTGAAAAGCTCCTGGCGCTGACGCCAAACCCATGGGTAGTCTCTTCCATTTGTAGAGTCCCATTGGAGTTACAAAGGCTGTCACGTTCTGTGACTCTTCATCGAGTGCCATTTGAAAATATCCCGATGTCAAATCGATATTGGAAAAGTAACAATTTCCATCTAGAGAATCAATAACGTCATTTATTCTTGGTAGCGGCCAACTGGTTTTCTCGATTTGTTTATTCAAACCTCTGTAATCTACAACTAGTCTGTAGCTACCATCTTTCTTCTTCACCAATATTGATGGTGCTGCCCAATACGAATGGGTTGGTTCAATTAATTTTGCATCCTCTAGATCTTCGACAATTTTTTTCATTGCTTTTCTTTTGTCAAAACTCATACTGCAATAACTTCTTCTGAACGGCTGTGCATCTTTGTTGAGTTTAATCTGGTGTTTAATTTTGTCACAATATCCTAAGTCATTTGAGTTTCGTGAGAAGACTTGTTGATGTCTCGTGAACAATTCCTGTACTTTCTCTTTCTGCTGGTCATTTAGTTTAGAACCGTCCAAGTTTGCGTGTTTTCCCATTTGAAAAGTTTCTAATGTTTTTGGCTTATTTTGATTTGTGAAAATTCCATTCACAACTAAGTTCTGTTTGTTTTCAAAGTAAGTTCCCACTTTAGTGTTTTTATACACGGTTACTGGTGCGTCCGTTAGATTTAACACTTATCAAACTCCAACCATCTTCCATTGATATCATACAGGCGGCTAAAAGCAAACCAGTCTTTAGTTCAAAATCTCCAATTGCTTCCACTAATCCTTCCACTCCCGGAATTTCTTCTCCGTTTTCATCAGCTAATCTAATTTTGATTAGATTTTCGTTTTTACTCTGTATATAAGTGTTTTGTCCCGCAATTGCAAAAACTTGAACACCTTGCGTTTTCTCTGTGGTGAGCGGTATTGAAACTTTAAAGTAACTGCTATATAGTTTCTCTTCGTGTAAGTTCAATACGCATTTATTGGTTTTCAGGAAATCAATTCCCAGTAGACATTCTATACCTTCGTCTGCCGTTATCACAAACTCTTGTTCGACATCCGGTAGTCTTGGTTGCATCTGTACCAAAAGCGTTACTCTGCCTATTATTTTGACAGCTGAGTTATTGGCTGTTAACACTCGTTTTGTGTATGTTTGTACAATTCCCGGTTTTCCCAGTTTTTCGTATGTGGACAAGCTCAAAAGCGATATACTACTTCCACTCTCTATTAATCCAACGCATCTGTTCCCATGAAGTATGATTTCTGCGTTTAGACATTTAATTGTGTTTGTCGAACAAACTCTAATGACATTGCAGTTCTCGGTGGTTTTCTTTTTAAAAGGGCAGTTTCTTTTCAAGTGTTGGGAACTTCCACATAGGAAACCATTTCGACAATTCCTCGAAAGGTGTCCTTCTTGTCCACAGGCTCTGCACTTGAAACCCTGCCTGTCGTTCCTCCTAGACAGTTCCTCTCTTCCAAAAGATCTGTCTCGGTGACTAGGCTCTGGCGTTGGAAATCGCCGCTGATCGTTAAACCCACGATCTTGTTGCTGTCCTCTGTCACGTCTGTCGTCACCCCACCGTCCCCGGGAACCACTTCGCTCCCTAGATTGGTTTCGACGGTTTTCTCGCTGTTTGTCATCTACTGACAATTGGTTCACAAGCTTGGTGACGGCCTCCACTAAATCTTTTGTTTCATCTCGTCTAATTACCGCAACTTTTGGTGTTTGCTCGTCCTCCTCTATTCTTGTTACAGCTTCCAGATGCAATGCTCTTTCCAAAACTGTTTCAATTTTCATATCCTTGTCGCCAATTTGCTTTCTGAGATCTAACCTCACCTGACTATGGTTGATTCCTTCTAGAAATCCTCTCAGAACGAGATGGTCTCTAATGTCTTGCGACTCCGTTGGGTAAGCATTCAAAGCCAACTGCTTTAAATCTCCCAAAAAATCAGTCAGTTTTTCTCCTGGTTGCTGTACGCGGCGAGCTAGCCGTCCCCGGAAAACGACCGGTTTTTCGCTGTAATGTTCTCGAAAAGCTTTAACGCATTCATCATAATTTTCTCGTGTAGCTTGCGGTAGAGTGCGATAGAACTCTATGGCAGATTTTTGTAGCCTAAGTGCAAAGTAATGCGACCGTTCATCAACTTCGCGAGCCGGATCTCCTTCAGTTCTTTTCCACTTTTGTAGTTCCGCTAATAGCTCAAAATGCGTCACGTAACTTTCCAAGTCGTTTGAACCGGTAAATGCTTCCGGTAATAGCATTCTAGAGGTTGAGCCCGTTGCCATTTTATCGTTCCCCTACTTGTATCGTGCCCTTTTAAAACTTTGTTAAGTTGTTGAAATTAATAGTTTCTATAAAATAATTGTCAAGTAGATCGTCACCGGCAGGTGTTTTCTATTTTTAACTTCGAATTCCTATAGCACTCTCTGTTTTTTTACTGTTTAAAAACTTTTCTCTATAAAAATCTAACGCTTATTTCAATACGGTATTTCTCTTTTTTTTTTACTTATTTATTCATTCTCCTTTATTTTTATGGAAGTTTTAATTTACAGTTTTATAGACGACTGTCCCACCTGATTTCTCTTTTTTTTTAATATGATTTTGGCTGAACTTCGATTTTCCTTGTTTTGTTGATGTTTATAATATATTTTCTTTTCTATTTACGGCAAGGATGATATTAGGTGCTTTAGTTTTCTTTTAATTTCCCCTACTTATTGTTACCTGATCAACTTTTTTCGCTTTATATTCTCTTTTTTTTAATGGTAGTTTCAGAAAAAGTCAATATATAACTTTCAGCAACTGTTTCAATTGATTCAACAAGGCAACTATCCCGCACTGTTTTTTTTCCAATGGTTATGCCGCTCGTTTTCTAGAACTCAATTTATCAACTAAGGTCAAAAAAAAATATTTCCTTGACTAATAGGAATTACGCAGTGGCGATCAGTTTCAATTACGAACGACAAAAACAAGAAAGAACTCTTTATTTCTACTCACTTGGTATGATGCGGTCTTTCCTTTCAGAGAACTTTCTGTCTCCACCAACGAGTAAAAGATAGCACCACGCGAGTAAATTCCCACTTGCTTTCCTGCGACTGATGTCCTGTGACTGATGTTCCCCGCTGTGGCTTCTGCAATTGACTCCCAAACAAATTGGTGGAAATGGGTGGTAATTGAAGATTTGATATCCCAAATCTTCGTGTTAGTATCGAGAATAATTCGATTCTCGGAGTTTTTGGGTTTAAAGTGCTTTTTATTTGCGTCTCCCTACCGACAAATTTGTTAAAGATTTTAAAATGTTAACTTTCCTTTAAATCTTTGTCGCCAGTGTAATATCCGTGCACTGTCAACGGTTACGGTTTGGGTTGGATGTTATTCCTAAGCACTTTAAACCTCGGAGTTACTGAGGAAAATTTTCCAAGTTTCAGACTTGAATTTAATGGAGCAAATGTAAAAGTTCAATCAATTTAATACAAAATTAGATCAATTGCTTGTAAATATTAGAAGATTTGTGAAGATGAGAGATGTAAAGCAATTAAAGAGAGGCAGCTCGATTGTGTAAGGTTTAGGTTTGAATATGTTCTTTGGTTTCAGTCCTATCAATGGTTAATTAATCTTAGGTTATTTTTACCCATTTTCGTTAATCTCCGTGGGATTTTCTCATAGTTATTTTCTACCGCATGGGTCCCTGTTAGTTAAACTAACAGATAACAGGTTTACCTGCTTTGATGAATCCCGTCATGAACAAACATTCCTTGACGTGTCCCGTCAAGATTAAATTCTATGATGATTCCCATCATTATTTATGATGCTTTCTCTATATTGTTAAAATCCGGTTTACTATTAGTGACCATCTCTTTTTGTTCTCCTTTTTGTTTATGAAAATTTCGAATTATGCGCTTAATATGTAATTTATGAGCATGTCATACATTATGGTTCACTATACTTACAAAACTGATAAAAATAAGGCTCCACGGGAACATGCTACACACAATGCAATCAGTGCTAAAATGCAACTTCCAGCAGATCCTTGATGGAGAATTCTTGTCAAGTGAGATCGAACAGAAATCAGGAGTAGCACAAGGAGACAAACTCTCACCACTCTTATTTAGTTTATTCATAGCTGACTTATATTTTGAGTTGAAATGCAAGGCTCTAGATGTTATATTTTACGCTGATGACTTAGTACTTGGGAGCCATAGCCAATGCCAACTACAACAAAGTTTGAATAATCTGAACACGTACTGTAGCAGGAATTATTTGAAAATTAAGGTAAACAAGACAAAATGCATAAAACTTAGAAGAGGTGGCCGTTTAGCTGTCGATGGAAAATTCTATATATCGAACAGAGAAGTTGAATTTACTAACACCTTTTGTTATCTAGGTGTAATTTTTTCAAGCACCCAGTCATCATCTAAAGCATCTAGTGAACAAAGCTTATCAGTCAGTAGCTCCAATGAACCAAAAACTAAATCTACAGAAGGTCAAATTCAACAGCGCAACAACCCTTCAATTCAATTGTCTTTCCAGCCTCAACTTCCGGATTAGAGACGACGTCGGTGAACTTTTTGAAATCGAAATAAAACAACATTACAGGAAAAAAGAAGCCGTTTTTTGGAAAAGTTGGTGCGGAGTAAGCAAATACACCTTAACGACAACGCTTTTAAACAAATTGATGTTTCATGATATACATGGATTAAAAGACTGCCCGCCAAAACACAGGAGTAATTGCCAAGTTTATGCCAATGGACTGCACATTAATTTTTGTTGTATTGAAGGTTTTAACAAATGGGACAAAAACCTATGTGTTTGCAGATTTTGCGAAAAAACTTTTTTATCAACCGACCATATTCTTTATTGTAGTCACTTTTTAAACTTGACGCCTTTACAAAATTTCTATAAACCCTTAAACAATTAAAATTTAATATTTACTGAATCTGTAAATAGTTTTGACAATTTGTCAGTGTGATCTGATGCTTAATTCAATCTTCTTCTTCTACTCGATTTGAAATCTTGGCGCGGAGTGAGCAAGTACACCTCAACACAACGCTGTCAAATAAGGTGATGTTTCCGGATGTGAACGGATTAAAAGACTGCCCCCAAAACATAGAATATTTGCCAAGTTCTATGACAATGGAATGCAAAATAATTTTTGTTATATGGAAGGTTGCTACAAATAAGAGGAAAACCTGTGTGTGTAGATTTTGCGAAACAACTCTTTTATCATATTCTTTATTGTTATCATTTTTTAAATTTGACACCTTTACGAAAACTCTATAAACTATTGAACGATTAATTGATGAATTGTTTTCTATAACTGTAAACAATTTTCGACAGTTTGTCAGTGTGAGCCGCTGGTTAAATCAATCTTCTTCGTTTTAAATGAACTCTCGTTCGAGAAGGAACTCTCAACATTGAAAATGGTAAAGCTGAAGAAACATATGGCATAACAAATGAGTGCATCAATGAAATTTTTTTCGTAATTGACTACTATTTTTTTCTATTATTCAATCTCTGTTTCACAGGGTGTTCACCGTAGTATCTAGAAATTATCGTACACACAACCATTATACATACGGAACGATCAAAAACCAGAACCAAGCTACGACAGAGGGATTAGTTTGCTATGTTTGTACAAAAAAGTTCACGAACCGTTTATCAACGCTTACAAAAGTGGTACGAAAAGTGCGGAACATAAGCGCCCTGCCAATACGGTTTTCGTTGTGGCCTCGACAAAGCATGCATCCTCCAATCAAAGAGCAATCAAAATGAACTCGACTCAAAGTGGAAAATTCTACGCATGCTTTATTGATTAGAAAAAGGCAATTGATTTTTTTGATGGCTATCTGTCGATAACAAGAATTGTGGGGTTACATGGGAACATCCTTACAACATAGCAATCAGTTTTTACAAGCGGCAAGTATTAGATGGAGAAACGCTACCGGAGGAAATAAAGCAAGACGCTGGTGATGCAAGATCAGACAAACTATCACCTTTACTTTTTAGTGTTTTTCATTGAGATCGAGGTTTGATTTCCCAGACCTTCCAATGTTTTATATTGGCTTGATTAAAACCTCCTTGAGCAAAAAATATTTTTTATAATTCATCGGAGACAAGTTCCTTCAATAAAAGCTGCTGCAGGTGGCATTTAAGTACCCATTTAGCTGTTGTTTCCGTGACTCATCGCTTATATATTTAAGTTCTCAGTAGGCCCGATTAAAAAGGTTTTTATTAATTTCCTAGTCTATAAAGCAACTAGGAACAACCACCTTGTGTAATATTTTTGTGTTGGCTTCTTTCATTTAGGAAGCAGCTTGCAAGATTGACTGACTTGCGAAAACTATACTGACTTGGCGGCAGTATTCTGCATTTTCAAACAATTTTTAGAAACGCTTTTTGCAGACTCGAAACCAGGAATGGTGTTTCATCTCCCTTTGACGTCTTGAAACACTCGGAAATGCACTGCATAAAAGAAAACAATGTTCCAACTTAAGAATCTGAAAACACTAAAAATGTAGTTGGGCTTTTCTCTCAAAGGCAACATAAATTTGAGTCAGCTCACATCAACAAAAGCAAAGTCACGTTCTTTACGAATTATAATCAGGAGATAGGCGGTTTTGACCAATGACTCAAATACGGGACAGCAGCAGGTAGACGAATGCAACCACACAAAATAAACATCGGTAAGCTGTCAAAACAGATAAGAGAAGTGCAAAAAGATACAACATCGAGTGAAGACAGACAACAATTTGTACTCACATTTCTCAAAAGCGATGGATGAATCGGAAGCCTCCTCTGCTAAAAGAAAATCACCAAAGTGTTTTAGTAAAGATTTGTACTTTCTGCACAAACAACTAAAATTGAGTACAGACACAAGTTCGGGGTGAATCACGTTTTTGTGAAATGAAACAAACCATCAGAAAAAAGACTAATATATAGATATAAATAAATCGATTCACTCAAGAAAACTATGTAATCGTAAGAGCAGAATACATTTTTTAAAGTGGTCTGAAAGATACTATAAACAAAACAGGTGACTTCTCCATGAAAACAATCTATAATTAAGGCTTGGAAGGCGTGTTTCAAAGGACTATATGGGGCGAATGCACCAATCCTACAGGAAAAACTTTTCTAAGCTGACAATTTGAGGTACCATGATTATTCTTCCACTAACTGCGAGTGTTTTTAAGCCTAAATATCCAAATAATAATAATGGAAGTCACCAAAGAACTCTCAAAATTGATGAGTGCATCAAAAAAACTTGTTTCACAATTGAGACTCATTGTTTTTAATTATTCCAGCTCTGTTTCAAGGGTGTTCACTTCTAAGTATCTTTTGAATCTTTTTATTGCTGATTTATGTCTTGTTCTAGAAACAACTCGAATGTTAAAATCGCAAAAACAAAATCCAGCAAAAACAGAAAAGAAGGTCAACTAGCAAAAAATGGTAAACTTTTTCTATCTGGCAAACCGATCATGTACACTCACACTTTCTGTTATCAAGTAGTCGTTTTCCAAATTTCATATTACCAAAACACCATTTAAACCACTTAGTTATCAAAGCCTATCAAGCCGTTGCAAACCTTTATTAATTTTTAAGGTTGCGGAAGACCAGTTTTGTTTTTGCAAATAGTCTGTTCAGTTCAACTGTTTTCCAGCGTCAATCTATGGCCTCACGTTTAAACCGGCGATCTAATTGAGAATGAGATAGAAAACTCTACCAAAAATTTGAACCTCAATTTGTCAAAAAACTGGCTTGGGGTGATAAGAAATTATCCGGAAATATAGATGTTGTCTGACCAGTATCGGCTGAATGATTGTCCCTTCAAACACAAAAGAACGATCGCGATGTTTCCGGGAAATTGCTTGAACAATTCTTCTGCTGCATGGTAGGCTGTTACTAGTAGGAGAAAAATCTGTTCGTCTGCGGATTTTGTGAATTTTTTTGTCAGTTGATCATATACTTTATTGCTATTCTTTTTTAAAACTCTCGACACTTCAAAAGTTTGAAATAACCCCAAATTCAATGACACTATGTTAATAATGGACGTTGCAAACACCATTAGTAAATTTATCCGTGGGAGTTGACGTTCAATTCTATATTCATCTTTTACTACTCTTTTTGTTAACACTTTATTACCCTGTTCGCCACTTCAAACGTTTCAAAACCTCACAAATTGAATGGAACAAGTAAACTTTGTCAAAAAAAAATGACATTGTAATTACGTTTGCAAATTTATCGGAGGTATCTGACGTTCAATTCAATCTGAATTTTTATGAAACCAAATTATTCAAAAGGTTCAATAAAAATTTGTAATCGCTACCCAAGAAAATAAAAGTTGAATACAACCACAGATTCCTAGATAGACTACTCTTTTTTGAAATGAAGAAAATGTTCAGAAAATGTGTAAGCTAGAGTGAAAAAATTCATCGAATCAATCAGATGGGTTGTCTTTTAAGAGGCTTCGGTCTTATATTGCCTCCAAATGACATTTGGTTTGAAGAGACTTTAAAATACCAAGTGCTTAAAGTGCAGTTTGACATGTTGAGTTTTCAGTATTTTGGTCTTCGGTCAATTTTTGAGCAATTTTTTAATCTTATTGTTTTAGTCGGTATCTCGGTGACATAATTCTTAGCTCTATTTTAACAAAAAGAATTTTTTGTGGAGTTTCTTTCACTGTGGAGAAAGTAAATTGCCGTATATTGTAAAACAGTCTACGGTCCTGCACTTAATAGCTGTTGTTTGTTTCATTTCAATTTGCATGGAAATTTGTGTACAGTTTTATTTGAAACTTTGCAATGTTTTCTGCTCGCTTAAATAAAATCTCCTTGAGAAACAAATGTTTGTTTTGATTCATCGGAGACAGATTCCTCAAATAAAAGCCGCTGCAGATGGCAATTGAGTAGCAATTCAGCTGTTGTAAGGTTGTTTCCGTGACTCATTGCTTAACTAATAAAGATCTCAATCGACCCGATTGAAAAAAAATTAAAAATTTTCCTAACCTATAAAACAAGTAGGAAAAACCAGATTGTGTAATATTTTTGTGTTTGCTTCCCTCAATTAGGAAGCATCTTGCAATGTTGACTGACTTGCGAAAACTATACTGACTTGGCGGCGGTATTGTGCTTTTTTCTAACAATTTTTCCAAACGCTTGTGCAGACTCAAAACCATGAATGGTATTTCATCTCCCTTTGATGTCGTGACACACTCGAAAATGCACTGCATAAACAAGAACTATGCTCCAATTTAAGAATCTGAAAATGCTAAAAAAGTATTTGGGCTTTTCTCTTAAAGGCAACAAATTTTTGAGTCAGTTCACATCAACAAAAGCAAAGTCACGTTCTTTGCGATTAATAACCAGGAGATAGGTGGTTCTGACCTAAAAATCAAACACGGAACAGCACCAAATAGACAAATGCAACTACACAAATTAAACATCGATAAACTGTCAAAAGAGAGAAAAGAAGTGAAAAAACATACAACACCGAGTGAAGACAACAATTTGTACTCACATTTCTCAAAAGCCAAGGATGAATCGGAAGCCTCCTCTTCTAAAGGAACTTCATCAAATTGTTTTAATAAAGATTTGTACTTGCTGCACAGACAACTAAAATTGAGCACAGACACAAATTCCAGGTTGGGTCACGTTTTTGTGAAATGAAACAAACCTTCACAAAAAAGGACTAATATAGAGCGAAAAATAAATCGAATCTGTCAAGAAAATTATGAGTACTGAACACAGAGATATGTTCCAATAAAGATTACGTTTTTTTAACAAAATGAAACTTGAGAAGTGAACTTCCAAAAGCAAAGCACAGATGAAATTGTATCGAAACAATTGAAAAAAATATTTTAACGTAAAAAAGGAAATCAAAAAGTCAATTTTGGCTTGTGTTGCAATCAAAATTCTAAATTTCAAAGTAACACAATTTACAATTATAACGTGGGAGGCTTACATCACAGGATTGTTTTGGGCAATAACAATTAACCCACAAAAAAATGTTCTAAGCAGATATTTCGAGAAACGATGATAATTCGTTCGGTAGATTCAAGCGTAAACACTAAATTACATCAAAACATCAGAAGATATCAAATCGCCAAAGAATTCTCAAAAACAAAAACCGTAAAGCGGGAGGACCAGATGTTATAACAAACTAGTGTATTACAAAAACGGTCATAGTGTTTTTTTAGAGGAAAAGAGAACCGAATACCCACAGGGGATTAAATTTGATGCGATGTCCCTATGGACATTACAGTATTAACTCGTTGTAGCATTGGGTTCAATTTTTCTCGCAATTATTTTCACGAAGATTTCCTAATATATTGGTTTGTTATACCATCTATTCCTCCCGCTTTACTGTTTTTATTGTTTTAATCTTCTTTGGCGATTTGATATATTTTGATATATTGATGTAATTGAGGGTGTAGGCCTGATCACATTACCATATAGCGAACGAATTCTCCTGATTTCTGAAAAAATCGACTGAAGACAGTTTTGTGTGATGTGGTGGTTTTTTTCCAAAAAACCTTTTGAAGTACGCCTCCCAGGCCATTGGTGTAGCTTGTGTTACTCTGAAGGTCTGATTTTTGATTTTAACACGTGCCGAAATTATTTATTTGGGTTCTGTTTTTACAATTATTTCATTTTTTTCAAATGATTCTATACAAATTCTTCTGTGTTTTACTTTTGGAGGTTCTCTTCTGAAGGTTAGTTTCCTTTAAAAACCTAATACTTATTGGATCATATCTCTGCATTCAGCTTTCTTTCGCTTGTGTAATAGCTAAAGTATTTTTTAAACTGTATTATAGATTTTCTTTCAGCGTAGGTGGCAGTTGATTCATAAGTTGCCTTGGAGAAACCATATCGCGAAAGTTTTCCTTCAGTTGGTGGTAAAAATTGCAATTGTTTCACAGCATTTAACAATATTTGGTATTGTTTTTTGTAATTTATTTTGTCTACTCGCTGCTTTTGTTGCTTATCTCTTATGTCAACACAGCAGACCAACTGATTACTTTTTGTTGAGAACGTAATTTTCCTTTTGTTTTTGTGACTTGCCTCAAAATTTTGCGTTGGAAAACAATTCTCTGTATTATTTGATCTCAGCCTTGGCAATGCTACATAGCTTTGGTTATTTCTCAATTTTTTAATCAATAATTTCAAAATGGTTTTTGGAAGAAAAATGCCTGCTGTAGCTAGGAAGTTCATTTCTTCTATTAATACCGCTTTATAGTTTCTTTTCTGTAGTTAAACTTTACAAGCAGTCTTTAGTTGTTCACTGATCACTAATGATATACAACCTTGTGATTTGCTATGACTTATATGTTTTGCTAACATATTGAAACATGTAAAATTTTGGATATTGTAAATATTCTAAACAAATGGTGATTTGTTTTAGAGGCTGTATTCCGTTGCTTATTTAGCAAGTAAAGTTTTCAGCCAAACACAATTTCTTTAAAGAAGAAGAACACAGAATTGCAGTTCAAGTCCCATTGACAGAAAAAAATTCATATTTTCAATGTCAAAATATTTTCGAAGTATGCTTTTTTTCATTCATTTTATTAATGTCTGAACTTTTTGAAGATGTCACAACTTTAAAAATGCAGCGCAATAAAATCTACGATCTTATCATTAAAATAATCCCTTCAAAATACGCCAAGAGGCGTATAGTTTTCTCCTAATTGAGACAACTTTTAATACAGCAGAAATTTTTGTACCGACAACTGCCATAGAACATCCCAAATGCTCGTCAAAAAACATCAATTTTTGCAGGAAGCTATTCGCTGAAGCGCCTTCGCTCACTACAAAACAGTTTTTCAGAATATGCCCCCAATTTTTCTGTAGTATTTTTTATCTCTTTTTCGAATAGACTATCGGTGTAAAGACCGATTCTATAGGGTGCCTCCAGAAAAAAACATTAATTGGGTTAAAGAAATGGTGCTAAAAACTTGAACAGATACCTCCTATATAACAGAAAGTGTTGAGTGCTCGATTGCTTTTACTTTTAGAAAAAGTTTGTGGTCCTTTGCTAGACTAGACTTTCTCTCAAAATCTGATGGTTTTTGTCTTTGCGCTGTTAACTTTCAGGTTGTTTCCAGTACTGTATTTTTCTAGTTCGTTAGAAATTTGTTTTTTATGAGAAGGACAGCTGCTACAGAGTACAACCGGATCATTGGCATAGAAAATTACAATTAAACCATCACGTATGAACTCGTAGTAAAAGTCAGCAAAATAGAGCGTTCATAAACTAGAAGTGATAGCTGTTTATCTCCGTGATCAGCATTTGTTTGGTGGTTTTTTTCATTCGAGAGCTTTTCTTTATAAAAAATGTGCTTTAGACTCAGCTCAATTTAATCAAAGCCTTTTTCGTACTCAATGAAGTATGCATGGTACCATATTGTGTTGCTTTCTTTTTGACTGCTCTTATCAGTTGGGAGGCGTCATGAATAGTCAATCAAAACGGCAAAATTAGTCACGGCAAAATTCTGTATTGGTTTCTTCATTTATTTTTCTAAAGTTGAAAATAAATTCCAGTGAAAAATTTATATAGAAAAAAACAAATTTAATCCACGCAGGAAATTTGCTTCTGTTTTCGGTCCATCTCTTAGAACAATTGTTAGATGTACGATAGTTTGACGAATTTAGGGCGCGAATTGCCTGCAAAATAAATTTCGGCAATTCAGAATTGAGCAAAATTGAGTATTTCAGAGTTATGATTGTGAATTACAAAGAAATTTTCACAATAGACTAGTTTGTTATGTCATCTGGTCCTTGAGCGTCATAGTTTCTTAAGGTTGAGTGTTATTTGGTAATTTTTGTTAGTGTAATTTGAGTTTTCTCTACGTTCTTACCTAGTGAATGAAAATTCTTGATTCCAAAAAAATAGGCTTAAAAGAGTTTTTCGTCTGATGTTGTTGTTTTCACGGCAAATAGTCGTTTGAAATACGCCTTCCGGCCCTTAATTCTAATTTTTGCTCCCCTGGAGTATTCCTATCTATATTTAAGTTTTTTTGAAAAATAATTCGTTTTTGATTCTGTTTTTTATTTATACATGTTTTTTCGACTGATGCGATGCATTTCTCTTTCTACAGTAAACTTTTCTCTGAAAGCTCTCTTCATGTCAGAAAACGGGATTCTTGCTGGAACCTGTGTCCCTATCCAACTTTTAACTGTTTGAGTAGCCAGTACAAAACTTTTTAATGAACCTTGATTAGAATGGTTTCATATTAAAAAATCTAATAAACTCAAAGAATGAAATCCTGGAGAGGAAGCTTTCTTAATCAAAGCATCTTTTGTAAAGATTTTGCTCAGAACAACAAAAAGTTGTCGAAAAAATGAGATACTGTAATTTTTTGGAGAACCACAGATTCCTAGAAGGATTACTCTTTTTTGATATGAAGAGAACCATCAGAAAAAGTGTAAGATAGAAAAAAAATCATCAAATCAATCAAATAAAATGTCTTTTAAGAGGCCTCGGCCTTATATGCCTCCAATTGACATTTGGATTAACGGGACTAGAAAATAGCAAGTGCTTAACACTGTAAAAAATAAGGGAATTTTACATTGTAATTTTTTTATTAAAGGAACTCAGAACTAACATTTTACTTTATGGGAACTACTTAAAACAAATCGATATAGAGGTAAAAAGCGCTTTTAAGTTTTTTTCAACTACTCAGAAACCTCTAACAGGAGAGTAGCGAGGTGGAATGGGCACGTGCCAAACTATGTTGAGTGGCTCTACTAGATTGTTTACCATGTTCTTATTAGGGCAAGATTATGCTGACAAAATTTGGCGCATGAAATTGCTTGATTGATTTTTGTACTGCAGCGTCTTTAGTGTAATAATTTTTCCCAAACAATGACGAATTCCTTGCCATTGTCTCCCCAGCCTCATGTATTGTGGGCATGGTTTTAAATAGAGGACATGACAGGCTTATCTGTGTTTGAAATAACGCTAAATGTGTTCAGTGATCTTGCCTTGGAATTTGTAATACAAGAAAAAGCAATGTAATAATTTTTTGGTCGTGTACGAGTTGTTCGCCAAACTTTACAACAGAGTAATTAGCACATGAAGAAATTTTAGCTCTTGTAGTCAAGTTAGCAAAATTAGACTCAATGATTTCTAAATGTTCAATCACTGGAGCTGGAGATAAACATTCTAAAGAAAGCCGATTAACCCTAACTTAGAGCTGTTTTTTGATACCGTACTGGCAGCACTGCCATTCATCGTGATTCAAAGAAAAGGAAAGCCAAAGTCGATAAAGTAAAGGTTGCTGACGAGACGTCAAAAGAGAAAACCGAGAAATGTCATAGCTAGATTAAATAAAGGCCACCGAAGAAGCAGCATGTTTATACTGCTCTTTAAGCATCTGTGTTACTACGCACGACGTAAAAAATATTGCAAGAAAAAAACTTAAACAATCACAGATGCGTGAATTAGCTACAAAGAACTGGTGTGAAGTCAATTCTTTGTGGTTTCAATCTAGTTATTGGTTATTAGTCATCTTGAACCTACTGATTTCTGGCCAAAAATGGATACTTGAGAAACTATGCTTAACTTAGTCAGTAACCGTGAAAAAGTGTAAAAGTTTGTTTACGTCAAGCAAGTTCGATTTGCTGATAACCATTAAAATTTGGATCATAGATAGCTCAAAATAAGTTTTTTCCAGCAATTTTGTACCTACAGTTAAAATTAAAAAGCTCAAATAGGTATTAAAAATAACAAACTGGGTACTTTTATTGGTGTAATTTGTATAGAAAAGACAACAACTTTTTCTATGTTGAGAACTTGGTTCTGTTTTTGGTCCAAGTCTTTGAACAATTGTTGAATGAACGGTAGTATCAAGATGGCAGGGCTTGAAATGCATGCAAAAAAGTGTTCAGTACTTCAGAAATGAGCAAGTTTAAGTAATTCAGAGTTATAATTGTGATTTACAAAGAACTTTACACAATGCACTAGTTTGTTATATCATCTGGACTTCACGCTTCTTATTTTATGTCTGAGTGTTCTTTGGTAATTTTTGGTAGTGTAAATTGAGATTTTTTACGTTCCCAGCTAACGAATTAAGAATGATGGTTCCTTAAAAATTAGGCCTGAAACAGTTTCTCTTTTGATATTGTTGTTTTCACCACTAATAGTCCTTCGAAATACGCCATCCAGGCCTTAATTCTAGTTTGTGTTCTTCTTGATTTTTCCACTCCTGACTTCAGTTTTTTTTTAAATTTATTCGTTTTTTGGTTCTGTTTTTACAATTACACAATTTTTTTTACTGATGCGATGCATTTTTATTTCTACCGTAAACTTTTCTCTGAGGGCTCTGTTCATATCAAACAACGTGATCCTTCTTGGAACTTGTGTTTGTACACAGCTTTCAATTGTTTGAGTTACAGATACAAATATTTATCGATGAATTTTGATTAGAATGGTTTCATAATGAAAATTACAAATCTACTGACATCAAAGAAAAAAATTTTGGAGTATATATAAATGTAACGAATATTATATAAGGCTAAGACAACGTGTTTATAGGTTTCAAACGATCAAAGAGGAAAAATTTGTAAGGGAATCCAATTGGTAAGGATTTTGCTGAGAACAACAAAGTTGTAAAAAGAACTAGTTACTGAAATTATTCGGAAAACCACAGTTTTCGAGAAGGATTACTCTCTTTTGACTTGAAGAGAACCATCAGAAAATGTGTAAGCTAGAGAAAAAATTCATCGAATCAATCAAATAGAATTTCTCTTAAAAAAGCCGGTGGCCTTATATTGCCTTCAATGGACTTTTGGAGGAAAGGGACTATAAACAAACAAGGGCTTAACTATGACAAGTTTTTAAGACCAATAACAAAATTCAGAACTAACAGTATACTTGATAAAAACTACTTTAAAACAAAACCATGCCGAGTTAAAGTGCTCTTTAAATTTTCAAACTATTTAGGAAGTTATCATAGTAGAGTAGTGAGATGGAATAAGCACGTGACAAACTATGTTGAGAGGCTCTACTAGTTTTTTTAGCATATCGTAACTGGGGCATGATTACACTGACAAACTTTTTTTCGGAGAACGCTTTTTTGTTTTACAAATTTCTTACAGTAAGTTGTAAGAGGCTGTGGCCTTATAATGCCTTCAATTCAAATTTGGATTGAAGGGACTATCAACAGGCAAGTGCTTAACAATGTACTTTTTTTGAGAACAATAACAGAATTATAAAGTAACAGTATACTTGAGGGAAATAATTTGAAGGGAAAACGATATCAATAAAAAGATGTCGAGTTAAAAAGCTTTTTTTAAAATTTTTAACTATTTAAGAACCTATTACATGAGATTAGCAAAATGAAATAAGCACAGGACAAACTTTGTTGAGAGATTCGACTAGTTTTTTAATTTGTTGTAGTTAAGGCATAATTACAATAACAATTTTTGGCGTACGAATTTGTTTGCTTGAGTTTTTTTCCATTAAATTTATTCTCAGTCAGCAATTAGCGTGAGTTCTACCGGTTCTTTTGATTGATTTATCTTTTCCTGCAAATATTTATTTAGAAAATAGACGTTAGTTTGTATTTAAAATAGCTCCTTTTTAGCGCGTACTGCAGCTTCTGGAGTGTAATAAATTTTCTCAAACAGTAACGGCTTCAATCCCGTTGCCTCCTGCAGCCTAATCGTCATGTATTGTGAGCATGGTTTTAAATAAAAACAAGACCAGCTTACCTCTGTTTGAAGTAACGCTAAATGCGTTCAAGGACCTTGCCTTTTTTTTGGCGGTAAGGCAATAATTTTTTTTGATCGTGTACGAGTAGTTTGCCAACCTTCAAAGCAGAGTTAGTAGCAATTGATGAAATGTCTGCTCCTAAAGTCAAGTTAGCAGAAGTAGAATCAATGATTTCTAAAAACCAATCACTGAAGCTGGAGATAATTTTTCTGAGCAAAGTGCATTAACCCTGGGTTAGAGACGTTTTCTGATATCGTACTGACAACACTGCCTGTGAGCATAATTCAAAGAATAGGAAAACCAAAGGCAATGAAATTAAGGCGATGAAATTAAGCATCCGGTTTGTAAAATTTTTTCCAAAACAATGACGGCTTCCTCCCTGTTGCCTCACCAGCCTCATGCATTGTGAGAATGTTTTCCAATACAGGTCTTGACCAACTTATTTGTGTTAGATATAACTTAAATGTGTTCAAGGAACTTTCCTTGTTCTTTTAACACAACAAAAAGCAAGGCAATATTTTTTTGTTCGTTTACGAGTTGTTTGCCATCCTTTACAGCAGAGTTAAAAGCAATTGATGAAATGTTTGCTCCTAAAGTCAAATTAGCAGAAGTAGGCTCAATGATTTTTAAAGAAAAAGCTACCACTGAAGCTGGAGATAAGTTTTCTGAGCAAAAGAAGTTGTTTTCTGATATCATTCTGACAACACTGCCTGTGAACGTAATTCAAAGAATAAGAAAACCAAAGGCAATGAAATGAAGGTTATTGATGAAAATTTTCAAACAAGAAATTCGAGAGATATCATAACGAGAACAAAAATTAAAAGTCAGACAACACTCCCAAACAAGCCACCAGAAAAGAACCACAGCATGTTTTTATTGCTCTTTAAGCAACTGTGTTACTAGGCACGATGTAAAAAAACTTGCAGAAAGCGTGCAATAAAAATGCACGACTACAAAAACTAATCAACCGTAAATGCGTGAAATGGCTACAAAAAACTGGTCTGAAATAGTTTTTTTGTGTTTTTTAAAGTCAATATTGATCATATTGAATCTCCTGATGTCTGGACCAAAAATGTTAAATTTTCACCTTTTTCACATCAGAAAAAGATTAACTGGTTGTTTTCCCTCGATACTTGACAAACTAAGTTTAAATTAGTCAGCGACCGTGCAATGGTGTAAAAATTTTTTTACGTTATGTAAGTTCTTTTTTGCAATAAAACCACAGAAAATTGGATCAAAGTTAGCTCAAATTAAGAGCATTCTTCATCAATTTCTGCCTCTATAGTTATTTCAAACGCTGATTTTTCTCTAAGTGTAAGAGGCTTCTTTTGAACACACATTGGGCAAAAGGTTGTATATATTGATTTTTACACAATTTAGTGAGGAGAAAGCTTTTTCGTTTTACAAATTTCTTACTGTAAGTGATAAGAAGCTGCGGCCTTAAATGGCCTTCAACTGACATTTGGATTGAAGGATATATCAACAAAAAAGTGCTCAACGATGTTCAATTTTTTGAGAACAATCGCGAAATTCAGAAATAACAGGATACTTGATGAAAATAACTTAAACAGAAAGCGTTATCAAGAAAAAGATATCACGCTAAAAAGCGCTTTTTAAAATTATTAATCATTTAAGAACTTATTGCAAGAGATTAGCAAAGTGCATAGGCACGGGAAAAACTTTGTTGAGTTGTTGACTCTACTTGTTTTTTTAGCTTGTTGTAATTAAGGCATAATTATTCTGACAAATTTTGGCGCACGCAATTGTTTGCTTGAGTTTCTTCCATAAACTTTTTTCTCGGTCAGCAATTGGCATGAAAGTTCTATGCATTTGACTGATTGATTTATTCTCTCTTGTAATTATTCACATTGAAAAAAAAGTTTTTTTGTTATTTTAAAAAAGGCTTTTACTTAGCGCGTACTGCAGCCTCTGGAGTGTAATAACTTTTCCCAAACAACCACGGCTTCAATCCCGTTGCCTCCTCCAGCCAATTCTTATTGTGATCATGATATTGAATAAAACAAGACCAGCTTATCTGTGTTCGAAATAACGCTAATTGTGTTCAAGGATCTTGCCTTCGAATTTTTGATACAAAAATAGAAAGGGAATGATCTTTTGTCGCGTACGAGTTTTTGCAAACCGTTACATTACAGTTATTATCACAAGAAGAATTTTGCCCTTGAAATTAAATTAGCAAACATAGACTCATAGATTTCCAAAAATCAATCACTGAAGCTGGATAAAAAAATTTTTGAAGAAACTGGATTAACTTTGGTTTTGAATTGTTTTCTGATATCGTACTGGCAGCGCTGCCAGTGATCGTAATTCAAAACAGAGAAAGCCAAAGGCACTGAAATAAAGGTTCCTCTCGAGAAGTCTCAAACGAGAAAACCCGAAATGTCATAACGAGAAAAAAAATTAATAGTTAGACAACATTCCAAAAAAGGCAACCGAAAAAGCAGCATCTTTATATTGGTCTTCAAGGAACTCTGTTACTACGCACGATGCAAAAAATTATTGCAAGAAGGAAAAAATTTAATCAGCCGTAAATGTGTGAAATGGATACAAAAAATCTGATCCCAAATCAATTCTTTTTCTTTGTGTTTTCAAACTCAATACTGATCATGTTGAATCTCCTAATTTCTGGCCTAAAACGTTATAATGTTTCGTTAATTTTTATATCAGTAAAGTAAGTGGTTGGTTTCCCTCGATACTTGACAAACCAAGCTTAAATTAGTCAGCGACCGTGCAGTGATGTGAAAATTGTATATGTTATGTAAGTTCTTTTTTTACAATAAAACCACAGAAATTAGGATCAAAGGTAGCACAAATTAAAAGCTTTCTCCAGCAATTTTGCCCCTATAAAAAAAAATACTTGAGTGCGAAAAGGAAAGAAGAAATAAATGGCGAAAGTGTACTATTAACGGTGTACTGTGATCGACATTTTCGGGTCAAGAGTTTTTCAAACGCTGATGTTTCTCAAAGTGGAAGAGGCATCTCTTGAACACACATTGGGCAACATGTTGTATATATTGATTTGCACACAATTTTGTGAGGAGAAAGCTTTTTCGTTTTACAAATTTCTTACTGTAAGTGATAAGAAGCTGCGGCCTTAAATGGCCTTCAACTGACATTTGGATTGAAGGATATATCAACAAAAAAGTGCTCAACGATGTTCAATTTTTTGAGAACAATCGCGAAATTCAGAAATAACAGGATACTTGATGAAAATAACTTAAACAGAAAGCGTTATCAAGAAAAAGATATCACGCTAAAAAGCGCTTTTTAAAATTTTTAACTATTTGAGAGCTTACTACAGGAGAGTAGAAAAGTGGAATAAGCACGTGACAAACTTTGTTGAGAGACTCTACTAATTTTTTAGATTGTTGTAATTAAGGCATAATTATGCTGAAAATTTATCGCGCAAGCAATTGCTCGCTTAAGTTTCTTCCACAATTTTTTTTCAGTCAGCAATTGGAATGAGAGTTCTACGCATTCAATTGGTTGATTTATTCTCTCTTGCAGTTATTTTATAGAAAAAAGTGTTAACTTCTTTATTTAAAATAGCTTTTACTTAGCGCGTACTGCAGCCTCTGGAGTGTAATAAATTTTCCCAAACAATCACAGCATCAATCCCGTTGCCTCCTCCAGCCAATCCGTCATGTATTGTGAGCATGGTTTTAAATAAAACAGGAACAGCTCATCTGTGCTTGAAATAACTCTAATTGTGTTCAAGGATCTTGCCTTCGAATTTTTAATACAAAAATAGCAAGGGAATGATTTTTTGTCGTGTACGAGTTTTTGCCGACCGTTACAACACAGTTATTATCACATGATGAAATGTTTGCCATTAAAAGTAAATAAGCAAACGTACACTCAAAAAATCTAAAAATCAATCACTGAAGCTGGATAAAAATTTTCTGAAGAAACCGGATTAATTTTGGGTTAAAGCTGTTTTCTGATATCGTACTAGCAGCGCTGCCACTGATCGTAATTCAAAAAAGAGAAAACCAAAGACACTGAAACAAAGGTTGCTCTCGAAAAATCTCAAACGAGAAAACCGGAAATGTCATAACGAGAAAAATATTAATAGTTAGACAATACTCCAAAAAAGCCAACCGAAAAAGCAGCATCTTTATATTGGTCTTCAAGGAACTCTGTTACTACGCACGATGTAAAAATTAATGCAAGAAGGAAAAACTTAATCAACCGTAGATGCGTGAAATGGATACAAAAAGTCTGATCCGAAATCCTTTCTTTGTGTTTTCAAACTCAATGCTAATCATGTTGAATCTCCTAATTTCTGGCCCAAAACGTTATATTGTTTCGTTTATTTTTATATCAGTAAAGTAAGTGATTGGTTTCCCTCGATACTTGACAACCCAAGCTTAAATTAGTCAGCGACCGTGCAGTGATGTTAAAATTGTATACGTTAGGTAAGTTCTTTTTTACAATAAAACAACAGAAATTAGGATCAAAAGTAGCACAAATTTAAAGCTTTCTCCGTGAATTTTTGCCCCTATAGTTAAAATTATTTGAGTGCGAAAAGGAAAGAGAAAATAAATGGCAAACTGTGTACTATCAACGGAGTACTATGATGGAAATTTTTGGGCCAAGAGTTTTTCAAGCGCTGATATTTCTCAAAGCGGAAGAGGCTTCTCTTGAAGACACATTGGGCAAATTGTTGTATATATTGATTTGCACAATTTTGTGAAGAGAAAGTTTTTTCCTTTTACAGATTTCTTACTGTAAGTGATAAGAAGCTGCGGCCTTATATTGCCTTCAATTGACATTTGGATTGAAGGGAATATCAACAAACAACTGCTTAACGATGTTCAATTTTTTAAGGACAATAACAAAATTCAGAACTAGCAGTATATTTGATGAAATAAACTTAAAGAGAAAACTATATCAAGAAAAAGATATTGAACTCAAAAGCGCTTAACTATTTGAGAGCTTACTACAGGAGAGTATAAAAGTGGAATAAGCACGTGACAAACTTTGTTGAGAGACTCTACTAGTTTTTTTTAGCATATCGTAACTAGGGCATGATTACACTGACAAAGTTTTTGGTTCTGTTTTTGGTCCATGTCTTTGAACAATTGTTGAATGAACGGTAGTATCAAGATGGCAGGGCTTGAAATGCATGCAAAAAAGTGTTCAGTACTTCAGAAATGAGCAAGTTTTAGTAAATCAGAGTTATAATTGTGATTTACAAAGAACTTTACACAATGCACTAGTTTGTTATATCATCTGGACTTCACGCTTCTTTTTTTTATGTCTGAGTGTTCTTTGGTAATTTTTGGTAGTGTAAATTGAGATTTTTTACGTTCCCAGCTAACGAATTAAGAATCATGGTTCCTTAAAAATTAGGCCTGAAACAGTTTCTTTTTTGATATTGTTGGTTTCACCACTAATAGTCCTTCGAAATACGCCTTCCAGGCCTTAATTCTAAATTGTGTTCTTCTTGATTTTCCACTCCTGACTTCAGTTTTTTTGAAATTTATTCGTTTTTTGGTTCTGTTTTTACAATTACACAATTTTTTTACTGATGCGATGCATTTTTGTTTCTACCGTAAACTTTTCTCTGAGGGCTCTGTTCATATCAAACAACGTGATCCTTCTTGGAACTTGTGTTTGTACACAGCTTTCAATTGTTTGAGTTACAGGTACAAATATTTATTGATAAATTATTATTAGAATGGTTTCATAATGAAAATTACAAATCTACTGACATCAAAGAAAAAAATTTTGGAGTATATATAAATGTAACGAATATCATATAAGGCTAAGACAACGTGTTTATAGGTTTCAAACGATCAAAGAGGAAAAATTCGTAAGGGAATCAAATTGGTAAGAATTTTGCTGAGAACAACAAAAAGTTGTAAAAAGAACTAGTTACTGAAATTCTTTGGGCAACCACAGTTTTCGAGAAGGATTACTCTCTTTTGAATTGAAGAGAACCATCAGAACATGTGTAAGCTAGAGAAAAAAATCATCGAATCAATCAAATAGAATTTCTCTTACAAAAGCCGTGGCTTTATATTGCCTTCAATTGACTTTTGGAGGAAAGGGACTATAAACAAACAATGGCTTAACTATGACAAGTTTTTAAGACCAATAACAAAATTCAGAACTAATAGTATACTTGATAAAAACTACTTTAAAACAAAACCAAACCGAGTTAAAAGTGCTCTTTAAATTTTCAAACTATATAGGAAGTTATCATAGTAGAGTAGTGAGATGGAATAAGCACGGGACAAACCTTGTTGAGAGACTCTACTTGTTTGTTGGCTTGTTGTAATTAGGGCATGATTATGCTGACAAATTTGCCACACGCAATTGCTTGCTTGAGTTTTTTCTATTAAATTCTTTCTCAGCCAGCAATTAGCGTGAGTTCTACATATTCGTTTGATTGATTTATCCGTTCTTGCAGTTATTTATATAGAAAATAGAGGTTAGTTTGTATTTAAGAATAGCTCTTATTTAGCGCGTATTGCAGCATCTGGAGTGTAATAATTTTTCTCAAACAATGACGGCTTCCTTCCTGTTGCCTCCCCAGCCTCAAGCATTGGCTTCTTAGCTTTTCCCAAACAATGACGGTTCACTTCCTGTTGCCTCCCCCAGCCTCATACAATGGCATCTTAGCGTGTTGTAAAAAAGGCATGATTATGCGGACAAATTGTAACGCACGCAATTTTTTGCTTGAGTTTTTTCTATTAAGTTTTTTCTCAGTCAGTTTTTTGATTGATCCATCTTTTCGTGCAATTATTTAATTAGAAAATAAATGTTAGTTTGTTTTTAGAATAGCTCCTTTTTTGCGCGTACTGCAGCATCTGGGGTGTAATAACTTTTACCAAACAATAATGGCTTCTTTCCTGTTGCCTCCCCAGCCTCATTCTTTGTTAGCATGGTTTTAAATAGAGGTCAAGACTAGCTTATCTGTGTTTGAAAGAACGCTAAATGTGTTCAAGGCTCTTGCCTTGTTTTTTGGCAATAAGGCAAAAACTTTTTGATCGTGTACGAGTGGTTTGCCATCGTTCACAGCAGAGTTAATAGCAATTGATGAAATATCTGCTCCTAAAGTCAGGTTAGCAGAAGTAGAATCAATGATTTCTAAAAACAAATCACTGAAGCTAGAGATAATGTTTCTGAGCTAAGCTGTTTAACCCTGGTTTAGAGTTGTTTTCTGATATCGTACTGACAACACTGCCTGTGAGCGTAATTCAAAGAAAATGAAAGTCAAAGGCAATGAAATTAAGGTTGTCGACGAAAATTTTCAAACGAGAAAACCGATGAATGTCATAACAAATATTAAAAGTCAGACAACACTCCCAACAAAGCCAAAGAAAAAGCGGCGTCTTTCAGCAACTCTGTTACCACGCACGATGTAAAAAAAATTGCAAGACTGAAAAACCTTAATCAACCGTAAATGCGTGAAATGGCTACAAAAAACTGATCTGAAATCGTTTCGTTGTGTTTTTAAAGTCAATTTTGATCATAATGAATGTCCTGATTTTTGGCCCAAAAGGGTCATTTTCTGTCGTTTCTTTATATCAGAAAAGTAGTACCTGGTTGGTTTCCCCCAATACCTGACAAACTAAGTTTAAATTAGTCAGCGACCGCGCAATGGTAAAAATGTTTGTTTACGTTATGTAAGTTCTTTTTTACAATAAAACTACACAAATTAGGGTCAAAGGTAGATCAAATTAAAGATTTCATCCAGCAATTTTTGTCCATATAATTAAAATTACTTGAGTGCGGATAGGAAACAAAAAAAATGGCGAACTGAGTACTATTAACGGTTTATTATTATGGAAATTTTTGTGTCAAGAGTTTTTCAAACGCTAACATTTCTAAAAAGTGGAGAAGACTTCTCTTAAATACAAATTGGACAAAATTGGTGTTTATTATTTTTTTACACTGTCAACCAAAAAACTGTAATCTGACTTTATCAATGAGTTCACACAATTTTTTGCGGAGAAAGAATTTTTGTTGAACAAATTTCGTACCGTAAGTGATATTCAATGTCCTATGCTGCTCTCAAACGATTCGCAAATACATTGTACCATTTCTGGGACAATTTTTGCAGCGTCAGGTTGTCTATTCAAAAATGTTGGATTGTTTGATCGCGTTACAACAATCGAAGTATTTGAAGTCTCAGAACCACCTGTAAATTTTGGTACAGACTCTGATTGTTGCTTTGTGTTCTTCAACCTTCTGGAAAAGCAAGAAGACTTTTGTGTAAGGTCGACCGCTTAAAGAACATTGCCACCATTTGACGAGGTAGCGTTTGCAAAAGGTCCCATGGGCAGAGAAGAAGTTTGTAACCGTGTTTTATCGAAGTGAGTTAGTTATGTTGATAAGACCCGTCCTCGAATTTCAAATTTTGGCGAAAGTATACGATCGATCTCTTTGATGATGATACAAGAACGCTGAAAAGGTTGCGAAGAATTTTTGAGAGCGCTTATTGAAAGAACGCAAAACTTCAATCTAAGAGACCATTTCTTAATTGCTTTTTGGATTGATTTGCTCTGCTTGCATAAACAAATTGAATACCTTAAAAAGTGTGGTGCTACTGGAAAAAAGCTGGTTAAGAAGCTACAAAGAAAATTAGAAAAAAAGATTGTCCTATCGCAGTCTTTAGGGGAACCTAGATGTATATGATTGACTTTTAATGCTTAGAGTGCAGCGAATAAATTCGTATTGGTTTTTATATCTTTCACGATAGAAGTTTGATTAGAATAACAAAACTCTTGCACATTCTTCAAATTCTTCACGTTGACTGATTTCCAACAGTTTTTAAAAAAATTCCACAGGATACTGAACCGACTTATGTAATAGCAACGAGGTTTTGTAAAAATGTCTAACTAATTATTTTCGACTAATTCATTGCAATATTTAATTTAACACTTCATATAAGATAGCTTCAAAATGAGTTTAAACAAAGGGTCGTGAGGCAGCTCAAAAAAATAAAAAAGTTTGATCTGGGGAAGCATTCGAGTTATCGTTTTGTGACAATTTTAAGATTCTTTTCATGAAGCATTGAAAGAACTAATTGTGAGGTAATGAATTTTATCTGGAATATAGTCATCTCTTAAGCAAGTATAGGAATAGGAGTTTTTATTGTTCATCGCATTAAACAAAAACGGCTTCGCTGAAAATATTTAATGATTTTTTCACTGCTCTCCGTGATATGCATTGATTGACCCCTGTCTCCAGCGTTTGATGTTATTGACCCGGATTGTTTTTTGAGATATTAGCAAACAGGATTGATTTAGAGCCTGTGGGTGCTAAAATTTAGAACCTGTAAGTGCCCAAAAAATTTTATATTGTCAATTCGATTGTCAAATTATTGGCAGCAATAGGTCGTCCCTTTTTTGTTCGTGCTTTTTTCTCTGAAAACCGTGTTCAATACAAAACTACATTATAACATCTGTCGCAGTTGAGTTAATTAGATTTTTATATTAATCATTTTAATATGTAATTCGGTTACGCTGTTGATCTTTTGATTATCATCTTCAAGATCAATGTTGTTTTACCTGATGTAGCTACAGTGGTTTCCATTTAAACGAAAAAATCTGTTCAAAATCTTATTAATTGCGATTTGTACATCAGCTTCACAGACTCCCGTTTTATCTATCGGAACTTATTAAACATAGCGTGGTTGTTACAAGATCTCCAGATATCTCGAATTGAATTTCACCAAGTTTCCTTCTAATATAATTTATCTCACGTAACTGGTGAGTGGAAAAATCTCTTTTTTGAGAGGAAAATCATCACGTCCGTATTTTTGTTCAGCCAAGAACTCAAAACTTATCTTTTTTAGTTTTTTGGGACACTTTTGAGACTTTAAATGCTATTCAAATCAATGATAATGAATATGATATGGGGACACGACAACATTGTGCATGCATGCATTTTTCAGCTGATGGTTGCAAATTGTTTAAAGCGGTTCAGCTTCGAAAGCGTAATATCAATTTTTTGTTACCTAACAAATACTATACCTTCAAGCAAACAACTCAGATCTTTTTTTTCTTTGAATAATTAAAAGGAGTCACCAGATCTGTAATACCTGGATAAATTTTTGGAGTGAGGTTTAATGGACACATTTTAAGTTGATGCACCGGTATTCTTGTATTCGGTTTCTGTTGGTTTTTGACAATATTGATACTACGTAAAAATTTGTTGATATCTCAAGTGGTCCCAAATCCTGCTTTTGCATTTTTGATCTAGATTTAGAACAATAAATTAAAATATCGGCAGCTGATTTATCAAGGAATATAATTCACTAAGGTTCAAATTTTCTTACAATAGTAACTACCTAACAGTATTTTCAAAATAAAATTCTTACTGAAACCAAAGTTCCTGAAAATTTCTTTTACTGCTTGTAAGTGATTTCAGGTTCAGTTGTTATCTGGTTCTTTCAGATGAACCCCAACAAGAGAGTTGAGAGGTAAACTCAACACGTGATGAACTGTTTTAAAAGTCTTTTTTAGTTGTATAAAATAGTATGTTTTTTGAAGATTTTTTTAAGCTGGAAAAACTTAGTTTTACGAACGCAAAGAAATTTTTCGTTTTTGGCTCGTCAGTAACTTGATTTTACATGATGACAAGAAAACAATAATTATACAACTTGCAGTTTGCAGCAGTAATAATTGAAGGGTTCAGTCGACCGCAAGTTTCGAAAAGTTTTAGCTGACGAAAATTCTCAAACGAGAAAACAGGAAAATTTAATAACAAAAACAAATATTAATTATTAGACAAGAGTCCGAAAAAGGCCACTGAAAAAGCAGCATTTTTATATAACTCTTTCAGCAACTCTGGTACTACGCACGATGTAAAACAATATTGCAAGAAGGAAAAAATTATCTCACCGTATGTGCGTGAAATGGCTACTAAAAGTCTGGTCTGAAACCAGTTCGTTGTTTTTTCAAATTCGATATTGATCATGTTGAATCTCCTTATTTGTGGCTCCAAATGTTATATTTTTTGCTTTATTATATCAGAAAAAAGTAAGTGGTTGGCTTGGCTCGATACTTGACAAACCAAGTTTATATTCGTCAGCGACAGTGCAGTGGTGTAAAATTTTGTTTACGTTATGCAAGCTCTTTTTTGCAATAAAATCACAGAAACTTGCATCAAAGGTAGCTCAAATTAAGAGCATTCTCCAGCAATTTCTGCTTCTATAGCTAATATTACCTACGAATAGGAAAGAAAAAAAATGGCGAACTGTTTTTTTTTAATGGTGTACTATTATGGAAACTATCGGATCAAGAATTTTTCAAACGCTGATATTTCTTAAAAGCGGAAGAAACTTCTCTTGAATAAAAATTTGGCAAAATTGGTGTATATTCATTTTTTACACTGTTGACCAAAAAACAGTAATCTGTCTTTATCAATAAGTTCACGCAATCTTGTGAGGAGAAAGCATTTTTGTGTAACAAATTTCTTACTGTAAGTGATATTCAATGGCCTATGCTGCTCTCAAACAATTCGCAAATACATTGGGCCATTTTTTGGACAATTTTTGCAGCGTCAAGATGTCTACTCCAAAATGTTGAATTGTTTGATCACGTCATAACATTCGAGTTATTTGAAGTCTCAGAACCACTTGTAAATTTTAACACAGACTCTGATTGTTGCTTTGTGCTCCTTGAATTTCCGGAAAAGAAAGAAGGCTTTTTTGTAGGGAAGACTGCTCAAGGAAAATCGCCACCATTTGACGAAGTAGCGTTCGCAAAAGCTCCGATCGACAGATAAGAAGTTTTTAACCGTGTTTTATCGAAGTAAATTAGTTATATTGATAAAACCCATCCTTTGAAATTCTAGGATCTCTAAGCAACAATAAAAATTAGAAAAAAATGTCATAAGGAAAAAAACATTAATAGTTAGACAACACTCCAATAAAGGTCACCGAAAAAGCAGCATTTTAATATTCACAATGTAAAAAAATATTGCAAGAAGGAAAAAACTTATCTAACCGTATATGCGTGAAATGGAAAACCAAAGGCAATGAAATTAAGGTTGCCGACGAAAAGTTTCAAGCGAGAAAACCGATGAATGTCATAAAGAGAACAAATAATAAAAGTCTGTTACTATGCACAATGTAAAAAAACATTTCAAGAATAAGAAAACTTATTCAACCGTAAATGCATGAAATGGTTACATCAATTTGCCCAATGTGTGTTCAAGAGAAGCATCCTCCACTTTGAGAAATATCAGCGTTTGAAAAACTCTTGACACAAAAATTTCCATCATAGTACAAAATTATTAGTACACAGTTCGCAAACAATTTTTTCTTTCCTGTTCGCACACAGATAATATTATCTATTGAGGCCAAAATTTCTTACATAGCGTAAACAAATTTTTACACTGATTTCTGGAACAAAAGTATTAATTTTTTCAAGTTTTTTTACATCAGAAAAAAATACCTGGCTTGTTTCCCTCGATACTTGACAAATTAAGCTTAAATTAGTCAGAGACCGTGCAATGCCACGGTCGCTGACTAATTTAGGCTTAGTTTGTCAAGTGTCGAGGGAAACCAGCCAGGTACTTTTTTTCTGATATAAAAAAACGTAAAACTTCAGACTTGTTTTTCCCTCCAGTACGGGGACAATTGCTTGAATGCTCATATCAGATTTTGTCGTGAGCACAAAACCGCAAAGCAAAGGAATGGCCGGGTCATGAAATTCTTGGGGATGCATTCCTGGAGCCAGATCTTCGAGAAGACAGTGCAACCATTCCCGTCCCAGCCACCACCAGTGCACTCCACCATATGGTAAATCCCGTTCTCGTTCGCAGCTTGGGTTAACATTTTTGTATCGCGAACCATTTTCTGAAAGTATCTAATAAGTTTATTACAACAATTAGGCTTTTTCTTTTCGCAAATGTATAATAAATTTATCACAACTGGTAGAAAACTATTTAATAAGTTTATCAGAACAAGAAGAATTTTTTCGCAAACATTTAAATCAAGTGAACAACAAAAAATCAAATTGTTACAAACTCTATCTTGATTATTTGAGAACCCTATATAAGTTCACTAGCTGTAATAACCAAATTGAATTTTTGGAACAGTGCATTAGCAATAATATCATTCCGGATATCACTGAAAAAAATCCGGAATGATATCATTGCTAATGCACTGTTCCAAAAAATCAATTTGGTTATTACAGCTAGTGAACTTATATAGGGTTCTCAAATAATCATTATAGAGTTTGTAACAATTTGATTTTTTGTTGTTTAATTGATTTAAATGTTTGCGAAAAAAATCTTCTTGTTCTGATAAACTTATTAAATAGTTTTCTACCAGTTGTGATAAATTTATTATACATTTGCGAAAAGAAAAAGCCTAGTTGTTGTAATAAACTTATTAGATAGTTTCAGAAAATGGTTCGCGATACAAAAATGTTAACCCAAGCTGCGAACGAGAACGGGATTTACCTTATGGTGGAGTGCACTGGTTGTGGCTGGGACGGGAATGGGTGCACTGTCTTGTCGAAGATCTGGCTCCAGGAATGCATCCCCAAGAATTTCATGACCCGGCCATTCCTTTGCTTTGCGGTTTTGTGCTCACGACAAAATCTGATATGAGCATTCAAGCAATTGTCCCCGTACTGGAGGGAAACCAGTTGTGATAAATTTATTATACATTTGCGAAAAGAAAAAGCCTAGTTGTTGTAATAAACTTATTAGATAGTTTCAGAAAATGGTTCGCGATACAAAAATGTTAACCCAAGCTGCGAACGAGAACGGGATTTACCTTATGGTGGAGTGCACTGGTTGTGGCTGGGACGGGAATGGGTGCACTGTCTTGTCGAAGATCTGGCTCCAGGAATGCATCCCCAAGAATTTCATGACCCGGCCATTCCTTTGCTTTGCGGTTTTGTGCTCACGACAAAATCTGATATGAGCATTCAAGCAATTGTCCCCGTACTGGAGGGAAAAACAAGTTTGAAGGCAAATGCGTTTCAGCAATACGGGAGACAAGAAAATGCAAGCAATTGTGGACTGGATGATGGAGGTAGTAACGAGGGCGCATACGAGAAGTGATCAATTTGGCATGTTACTGTGGGGTAAGCTTGAAAGGAGACATCAGTAAATGTCATCGGCTACCTTTCGGAAAGGATTGTAAAGGACCTTCGATTGCTAATAATTTTTATAATTATTAGCAGGTTTCAAACAAACAGGTCTTAGAGGTGTTTATTTTTAGTGTCTTTGCTAGGCCTTAAAGCCTCGCTGTTTTTGAACTAATTGACTTGAGACTTTGATAAAAATTTTCCACTGCTTCATCAATTGTTGCAGGCTGTTTTTTATCATTTTTTTGTCCATGGTCACAATTTCATCTTTTGCTCAAACGATATTTTGGAACTGATCCGAGTTAGCGCATCACCAAATTCTTCATCACTCAAAAACCGCAGCGTTTTTCAAATGGTACCACCAGCAAATCCTTGGCTTTTTGGTAATTCTGCACTTTTTTGACACCCTATCTTTTGGGATTTTGCTTACATTTTTCGAATACTATTTTGTGGACGCCTCATTTTAACAAAATTTCTCACCCGCCGTTCTTTGCTCGCGTAATTCACGTACCAGTTTGTCCACGTCTGCGGGGAAGTGCATCTCATTGTACCTGTCTCTCACAGGGTGTTTAGGTCTCAACGTTAGGACGTCAAGTACAAACTTTCGAAGTTCACTGCCATCCATTATAAAAACATACTAAGTGAGCCATACCGCAGCGGTCTATCTTGTCTCTCTAATAATTTATCAAGTTCTCCATTTGTTCTATTTTGATCCATTGCAGAGTGATTCCTTATTTTACGCCTAATAAAAGATGGCATCAGTTGTGGTCTCACCTTCTCCATAAAGTAACTCTTATCTATTTCAAGTTTTTCCTTGAATATTTTACAGCCTTTTTTAGGAGCGCAATACCTAAAAAAACTCCGGAATGATATCATTGCTAATGCACTGCTTCAAAAATTCAATTTGGTTGTTACAGCTAGTGAACTTATATAGGGTTCTCAAATAATCAAGATAGAGTTTGTAACAATTTGGTTTTTTGTTGTTCACTTGATTTAAATGTTTGCGAAAAAATTCTTCTTGTTCTGATAAACTTATTAAATAGTTTTCTACCAGTTGTGATAAATTTATTATACATTTGCGAAAAGAAAAAGCCTAATTGTTGTAATAAACTTATTAGATACTTTCAGAAAATGGTTCGCGATACAAAAATGTTAACCCAAGCTGCGAACGAGAACGGGATTTACCATATGATGGAGTGCACTGGTGGTGGCTGGGACGGGAATGGGTGCACTGTCTGGTCGAAGATCTGGCTCCAGGCATGCATCCCCAAAAATTTCATGACCAGACCATTCCTTTGCGGTTTTGTGCTCACGACGACAAAATCTGATATGAGCATTCAAGCAATTGTCTCGTACTGGAGGGAAAAACAAGTTTGAAGGCAAATGCGTTTCCGCAATACGGGGACAAGAAAGTGCAAGCATTTATGGACTGGATGATGGAGGTAGTAACGAGGGCGCGTACGAGAAGTGAACAAGTTGGCATAATACTGTGGGGTAAGCTTGAAAGGGGACATCAGTAAATGTCATCGGCTACCTTTCGGAAAAGACTGTAAAGGACCTGCGATTGCTCGTTTTTGAGAAGAGAAAATAAAATATAATTGATGCGAACAAGAAAAACCTGAAATATCAATCAGCTAAAACTTATATCAATGATGATGTGAAACCATTGCGCTCGAGAATACTGTTTTCTTTTTGAAGAGATCCTACCATCAAAACTGCCCAATCGGTGAATGAAAAATTAAATCTATACAAAGCAAATGATTCAAAAACAGTGCTAAACACATCTTATAATTTTCAAAGAGCGTTTCCGTAAATTGTTTAAAGTACTTTTAACCAGTGAAACGATCCTTTTCACTAAGGGAACCTTCTCCTTCTTCTCAAAATACTTTTCTTATTGATAGCTATAGTAATCCCAATTTAACAAATCATACTATTTTCTATGTCAACCCTCGGTCTTAAAGTAAACGTTTTGAGAAACTTCAATATCATGTCACCAAAAACTTCAAATATACAATTATTTGTGTCTCACAGAGACTTGGTTGAAGGATAAATCGAAAGCAACTCATTTCAAAATCGATAGTTCCACATTTTTCAACCACTGTAGCATTAAGAAACATCAGAGCACTAATATTTATGTGCAGGATTCTATTCAAGCTGAAGTATTCGACACGGAGTATGAAAGTATTTGTACTGCTGAAGTGTACATCTCTTTTGAAAAAATCGTCTTTTGTGGGCTGTAATTATAATTTGCCAGCCAACTCAGAAGCCAAGTGAAATTCATTGTTGAAATTGACAATCTTCTGGAAGAAATTGCTGCAAATAGTCAATGCTCACTATTAAGGGGTGATATTAGCATCGATCTACTGAAATGTACACTAAAGTTTCCACAAACCACGGTCTGGAACAAACAATTGCTTAAGCGGCCGAGATTGGTGACAGACCATTTACTCTGATTGATCATATAATATTTAACAGAAATATATTCTGAGCAGCGGAATTATTCCAACTACTATAACCGATCACTACGCTACGTCCGTCACCACGCCCTGTGAAATTTGCAGCAATCGACTCACGCATTAGTTTTCTCCATGATAAAGCTGATCTTAGCGGAATGCTGCTTGATCTCGATAGACGGTTTTCTAGTTTATAGTATTATGATGTGCCGATTGTTGACATGGAATTTTTCAAAAATATTCTTGTGTCTGTCATCCAAATTTATACAACAATAAAAAGATTAACTTCTCGTAGGAAAAGAGTACCCTCGTTTGATAATAAGTTCAGCGAGCAATAGTAGAAAGAAATAGAAAATTCAAAATGTCAAGACATCATTTAAAAAATGTTCTGGAAAATAAAATAGCCAGAAAAGTGTTCAACAGGCTAGTCGCCAATATGAAATGCCAGCATCATAAAAGTGAGGTCCTGCGTACAGTTTCACCAAAAAGCAATATCTTCAGAGTCATCAGCGAAATAACTGGTAACCGGTAGAGCGCAAACAAATTCCTCTTTGAAACGAAGGTGGCGCTACTGTTGGTGACAATGAGGCCGTAGATGATCTGTTCAATGATTACTTCAGGACCATTGCTGGCAATAAACTAGAACAATCTGATCAGACTTTGAGGAAATTTAGTTTCTCCCCAGCCGTAATTTTAATTCCTCTTTTTCCAGTGGATTATGAAGAGGCAGAGAAAAAATTTACCGCGTTCAATCCTAATAAATCTACTGGACTCGATGATATCTCTGTCAAATTACTGACATCTATGCTTCCGGTGATCTTGCCACAGTTAACTGGACTTATGGATAGTTAATTTTCCCGAGGAAGTTTTCCAGACTGTCTCAAAAGGCACGAGTAATTTTGCTTTTCCTAAAAGTGTTAATGTTTGGGGTCAGCAATTATCGACCAAGATCAATCATGCCTGATTTTAGCAACCTCTTCGACCGAGCTATGTATTCCAGATTGTATAGTTTTATGAAACAATAATTCAATGAAAAAGAATTTGGTTTTCGAACTAGATGTAGTACAGTATTGGCAGTTGCAGAGATAGTTGAGAAACTACAACTTAACATGTCAACAAATCAATTTTGTAATTTCTTTGATTTAGTAAAGAATTCGATACTGTTAATCATGATTTGATGATTGAGAAAGTGGAAAACATGGTGTGAGTGGAATCATTTTGAGTTGGTTTCGCAGTTGTGTCTTTAACCGGCCACAGATTTTGTTCATCAATGGAGTGTTCTCTTTAAAAATTAAAAATGTTTGAACTTTTATATGTTTGCGGATGATACAACACTATGGTGCAGAGAAAACTGCTAAAGTTGAAATTTTTCAGAATACAGTGAGAAAGTTTCTCTGAATCTACTCTCCTAATTGAATACGATTTATACCTTCTGGATTTACTGATTTTTTTTGAAATCCGTCAACGCTATATATCGTACTCAGTATCTGAACACCCTTAATCAGCGTGACGTGAAAGATGGCCTTACTACGAGGAGCGTCTGATCTGGCCTGTTCAGGATACCACGCCTGAATCAAGCCTGAGATAAGAATTCATTGGCCTGGAGAGGAGGCGTGCTGTTGAACTACTTGATTAGTAATGGCTTTATTGTTGATCCGGTTTGCGGAGGCGAAACATCATGAAAAATTTTCATAGATCATCTTAAGGTTTTGATAGTAAAAATGAATTTTATTTGGTACCTTGTTCCTGTATGAGTCAGGATTCTCTTTCTTTTATACTGGTCTTATCTGTAACTATTTCGGGGCTTTTAGCTTCTTTGGGACTATTGCCCATAGGAGGTACGTTTCTGGTGCTTTGGTATTTCTTTTAGAATGCACTAAATTATCTACAACGTATATCACCAAAATCAATATAATTTCTTTCTTCTACCTCGCATATATTCTCCCCATTTTCGAATAAATGGAACAATAATTATTTGGGATCTTTAGTTTCGGTTCTCTCCTCTCATATTGTTTTTTTCAATAAGTTCATTTTAGAGTTTTTAATAAATTTAGTTGAAGCACAATTGCCTGAAACTGCTTTTCAGTTAGTGTGCACCTAAATGGCTGAAACTGTTGAATTAAACAACGGACGTGTTATCCAAAATGGAACAACGGTGAATGAAAAATTAAATCTATACAAAGCAAATGATTCAAAAACAGTGCTAAACACATCTTATAATTTTCAAAGAGCGTTTCCGTAAATTGTTTAAAGTACTTTTAACCAGTGAAACGATCCTTTTCACTAAGTGAACCTTCTCCTTCTTCTCAAAATACTTTTCTTATTGATAGCTATAGTAATCCCAATTTAACAAATCATACTATTTTCTATGTCAACCCTCGGTCTTAAAGTAAACGTTTTGAGAAACTTCAATATCATGTCACCAAAAACTTCAAATATACAATTATTTGTGTCTCACAGAGACTTGGTTGAAGGATAAATCGAAAGCAACTCATTTCAAAATCGATAGTTCCACATTTTTCAACCACTGTAGCATTAAGAAACATCAGAGCACTAATATTTATGTGCAAGATTCTATTCAAGCTGAAGTATTCGACACGGAGTATGAAAGTATTTGTACTGCTGAAGTGTACATCTCTTTTGAAAAAATCGTCTTTTGTGGGCTGTAATTATAATTTGCCAGCCAACTCAGAAGCCAAGTGAAATTCGTTGTTGAAATTGACAATCTTCTGGAAGAAATTGCTGCAAATAGTCAATGCTCACTATTAAGGGGTGATATTAGCATCGATCTACTGAAATGTACACTAAAGTTTCCATAAATCACGGTCTGGAACAACTAGTTGCCTAAGCAGCCGGGATTGGTGAGAGACCATTTACTCTGATTGATCATATAATATGTAACAGAAATATGTTTCTGAGTAGCGGAATTATTCCAACTACTATAACCGATCACTACGCTACATCCATCACCACGTCCTGTGAAATTTGCAGCAATCGACTCACGCATTTGTTTTCTCCATGATAAAGCTGATCTTAGCGGAATGCTGCTTGATCTCGAGAGACTGTTTTCTTGTTTATAGTATTATGAAGTGCCGATTGTTGACATGGAATTTTTCAAAAATATTCTTGTGTCTGTCATCCAAATTTATACAACAATATAAAGATTAACTTCTTGTAGGAAAAGAGTACCCTCGTTTGATAAGTAAGTTCAGCGAGCAATAGTAGAAAGAAATAGAAAATTCAAAATGTCAAGACATCATTTAAAAAATGTTCTGGAAAATAAAATAGCCAGAAAAGTGTTCAACAGGCTAGTCGCCAATATGAAATGCCAGCATCATAAAAGTGAGGTCCTGCGTACAGTTTCAACAAAAAGCAATATCTTCAGAGTCATCAGCGAAATAACTGGTAACCGGTAGAGCGCAAACAAATCCCTCTTTGAAACGAAGGTGGCGCTACTGTTGGTGACAATGAGGCCGTAGATGATCTGTTCAATGATTACCCTAGGACCATTGCTGGCAATAAACTAGAACAATCTGATCAGACTTTGAGGAAATTTAGTTTCTCCCCAGCCGTAATTTTAATTCCTTTTTTCCAGTGGATTATGAAGAGGCAGAGAAACACTTTACCGCGTTCAATCCTAATAAATCTACTGGACTCGATGATATCTCTGTCAAATTATTGACATCTATGCTTCCGGTGATCTTGTCACAGTTAACTGGACTTATGGATAGTTAATTTTCCCGAGGAAGTTTTCCAGACTGTCTCAAAAGGCACGAGTAATTCTGCTTTTCCTAAAAGTGTTAATGTTTGGGGTCAGCAATTATCGACCAGGATCAATCATGCCTGATTTTAGCAACCTCTTCGACCGAGCTATGTATTCCAGATTGTATAGTTTTATGAAACAATAATTCAATGAAAAAGAATTTGGTTTTCGAACTAGATGTAGTACAGTACTGGCAGTTGCAGAGATAGTTGAGAAACTACAACTTAACATGTCAACAAATCAATTTTGTAATTTCTTTGATTTAGTAAAGCATTCGATACCGTTAATCATGATTTGATGATTGAGAAAGTGGAAAACATGGTGTGAGTGGAACCATTTTGAGTTGGTTTCGCAGTTGTGTCTTTAACCGGCCACAGATTTTGTTCATCAATGGAGAGTTCTCTTTAAAAATTAAAAATGTTTGAACTTTTATATGTTTGCGGATGATACAACACTTTTGTACTCTGCAGAAACTCTGGAAGACTGATTTATTGGTTCTTGCATTATTTGCCTGCAAAAGTGGATCACTTCTAATCACTTATATTTGAATGTTAAAAAATCTGAATTCATGTGGTTCTGTTAACCACTGACAGACAATTGGCCTCAAAATGAACGGTCGGAAAACTCAGATTCTGTGAAGTCCCTGGGCATTCAATTAGACAGAAAACTTTCTTTCGACGTTCATAATAATAATGTTGTAAAAGACTCGTCAAAGCATGTGTTTGCGGTCGCAAGAATCAGGAAGTTCGTGAGTAGAAACGATATCGTTCTTTATAACCGTTGCTTTATCGAACCGATAGTTCGATATGGTCTTTTAATCTATAGATGTACATCTAAGTTACGTCGTATCTATACGGTGCAGAGAAAATTGCTAAATTTGAAATTTTTCAGAACACAGTGAGAAAGTTTTCTCGGAATCTACTATCCTAAGGGAATACGATTTACACCTTCTGGATTTAATGTTTTTTTTTTTTGAAATCAGTCAACGCTATATTGGATACTCAGTATCTGAACACCCTTTATCAGCTTGACGTGAAAGATGGCTTTACTACCAGGAGCGTCTGATCTGTCCTCTTCAATAAACCACGCCTGAATCAAGCCTCATAAGAATTCATTGGCCTGGAGAGGAGGCGTGCTGTTGAACTACTTGATTAGTAATGGCTTAATTGTTGATCCGGTTTGCGGAAACAAAACATCATGAAAAAGTTCCCTAGATCATCTCAAGGTTTTGTTAATAAAAATGAATTTATTCGGTACCTTGTTCTAGTATGAGTCAAGATTCTCTTTCTTGTATATTAGTCTTATCTGTAACTATTTTTGGGCTTTTAGCTTCTGTGGGACTATTGCCCATAGGAGGTCCGTTTCTGGTGCTTTGATATTTCTTTTAGAATGCACTAAGTTATCTACAACGTATATCACCAGAATCAATATAATTTCTTTCTTCTACCTCGCATATAATTATTTGGGATCTTTAGTTTCGGTTCTCTCCTCTCATATTGTGTTTTTGTTCAATAAGTTTAGTTTAGTGTTTTTAATAAATTTAGTTGAAACACAATTGCCTGAAACTGCTTTTCAGTTAGTGTGCACCTAAATGGCTGAAACTGTTGAATTAAACAACGAATGTGCTGTTGAGAAACTACAATTTAACATGTCAACAAATCAATTTTGTAATTTCTTTGATTTAGTAAAGCTTTCGATACCGTTAATCATGATTTGATGTTTGAGAAAGTGGAAAACATGGTGTGAGTGGAATCATTTTGAGTTGGTTTCGCAGTTGTGTCTTTAAACGGCCACAGATTTTGTTCATCAATGGAGTGTTCTCTTTAAAAATTTAAAATGTTTGAACTTTTATATGTTTGCGGATGACACAACACTTTTGTACTCTGCAGAAACTCTGGAAGACTGATTTATTGGTTCTGGCATTATTTGCCTGCAAAAGTGGATCACTTGTAATCACTTATATTTGAATGTTAAAAAATCTGAATTCTTGTGGTTCTGTTAACCACTGACAGACAATTGGCCTCAAAATGAACGGTCGAAAAACTCAGATTCTGTGAAGTCCCTGGGCATTCAATTAGACAGAAAACTTTCTTTCGACGTTCATGTTAATAATGTTGTAAAAGACTCGTCAAAGCATGTGTTTGCGGTCGCAAGAATCAGGAAGTTCGTGAGTAGAAACGATATCGTTCTTTATTACCGTTGCTTTATCGAACCGATAGTTCGATATGGTCTTTTAGTCTATGGATGTACATCTAAGTTACGTCGTATTTATACGGTGCAGAGAAAATTGCTAAATTTGAAATTTTTAAGAATACAGTGAGAAAGTTTTCTCGGAATCTACTATCCTAAGTGAATACGATTTACACCTTCTGGATTTACTGATTTTTTTGAAATCCGTAACGCTATATTGGGTACTCAGTATCTGAACACCCTTTATCAGCGTGACGTGAAAGATGGCCTTACTACCAGGAGCGTCTGATCTGTCCTCTTCAAGAAACCACGCCTGAATCAAGCCTCATAAGAATTCATTGGCCTGGAGAGGAGGCGTGCTGTTGAACTACTTGATTAGTAATGGCTTTATTGTTGATCCGGTTTGCGGAGACGAAACATCACGAAAAAGTTCCCTAGATCATCTCAAGGTTTTGTTAATAAAAATGAATTTATTCGGTACCTTGTTCTAGTATGAGTCAAGATTCTCTTTCTTTTATATTAGTCTTATCTGTAACTATTTTTGGGCTTTTAGCTTCTGTGGGACTATTGCCCATAGGAGGTCCGTTTCTGGTGCTTTGGTATTTCTTATAGAATGCACTAAGTTATCTACAACGTATATCACCAGAATCAATATAATTTCTTTCTTCTACCTCGCATATAATTATTTGGGACCTTTAGTTTCGGTTCTCTCCTCTCATATTGTTTTTTTTTTCAATAAGGTTAGTTTAGTGTTTTTAATAAATTTAGTTGAAACACAATTGCCTGAAACTGCTTTTCAGTTAGTGTGCACCTAAATGGCTGAAACTGTTGAATTAAACAACGAATGTGCTGTTGAGAAACTACAATTTAACATGTCAACAAATCAATTTTGTAATTTCTTTGATTTAGTAAAGCTTTCGATACCGTTAATCATGATTTGATGTTTGAGAAAGTGGAAAACATGGTGTGAGTGGAATCATTTTGAGTTGGTTTCGCAGTTGTGTCTTTAAACGGCCACAGATTTTGTTCATCAATGGAGTGTTCTCTTTAAAAATTGAAAATGTTTGAACTTTTATATGTTTGCGGATGATACAACATTTTTGTACTCTGCAGAAACTCTGGAAGACTGATTTATTGGTTCTGGCATTATTTGCCTGCAAAAGTGGATCACTTGTAATCACTTATATTTGAATGTTAAAAAATCTGAATTCATGTGGTTCTCTTAACCACTGACAGACAAGTGGCCTCAAAATGAACGGTCGAAAAACTCAGATTCTGTGAAGTCCCTGGGCATTCAATTAGACAGAAAACTTTCTTTCGACGTTCATGTTTATAATGCTGTAAAAGGCTCGTCAAAGCATGTGTTTGCGGTCGCAAGAATCAGGAAGTTCGTGAGTAGAAACGATATCGTTCTTTATTACCGTCGCTTTATCGAACCGATAGTTCGATTTGGTCATTTAATCTGTGGATGTACATCTAAGTTACGTCGTATCTATATGGTGCAGAGAAAACTGCTAAAGTTGAAATTTTTCAGAATACAGTGAGAAAGTTTTCTCGGAATCTACTATCCTAAGTGAATACGATTTACACCTTCTGGATTTACTGATTTTTTTGAAATCCGTAGCGCTATATTGGGTACTCAGTATCTGAAACCCTTTATCAGCGTGACGTGAAAGATGGCCTTACTACGAGGAGCGTCTGATCTGGCCTCCTAAGAAACCACGCCTGAATCAAGCCTCATAAGAATTCATTGGCCTGGAGAGGAGGCGTGCTGTTGAACTACTTGATTAGTAATGGCTTTATTGTTGATCCGGTTTGCGGAGATGAAACATCACGAAAAAGTTCCCTAGATCATCTCAAGGTTTTGTTAATAAAAATGAATTTATTCGGTACCTTGTTCTAGTATGAGTCAAGATTCTCTTTCTTTTATATTAGTCTTATCTGTAACTATTTTTTTGGCTTTTAGCTTCTGTGGGACTATTGCCCATAGGAGGTCCGTTTCTGGTGCTTTGGTATTTCTTATAGAATGCACTAAGTTATCTACAACGTATATCACCAGAATCAATATAATTTCTTTCTTCTACCTCGCATATAATTATTTGGGACCTTTAGTTTCGGTTCTCTCCTCTCATATTGTTTTTTTTTTCAATAAGGTTAGTTTAGTGTTTTTAATAAATTTAGTTGAAACACAATTGCCTGAAACTGCTTTTCAGTTAGTGTGCACCTAAATGGCTGAAACTGTTGAATTAAACAACGAATGTGCTATTGAGAAACTACAATTTAACATGTCAACAAATCAATTTTGTAATTTCTTTGATTTAGTAAAGCATTCGATACCGTTAATCATGATTTGATGTTTGAGAAAGTGGAAAACATGGTGTGAGTGGAATCATTTTGAGTTGGTTTCGCAGTTGTGTCTTTAAACGGTCACAGATTTTGTTCATCAATGGAGTGTTCTCTTTAAAAATTGAAAATGTTTGAACTTTTATATGTTTGCGGATGATACAACATTTTTGTACTCTGCAGAAACTCTGGAAGACTGATTTATTGGTTCTGGCATTATTTGCCTGCAAAAGTGGATCACTTGTAATCACTTATATTTGAATGTTAAAGAATCTGAATTCATGTGGTTCTCTTAACCACTGACAGACAAGTGGCCTCAAAATGAACGGTCGAAAAACTCAGATTCTGTGAAGTCCCTGGGCATTCAATTAGACAGAAAACTTTCTTTCGACGTTCATGTTTATAATGTTGTAAAAGGCTCGTCAAAGCATGTGTTTGCGGTCGCAAGAATCAGGAAGTTCGTGAGTAGAAACGATATCGTTCTTTATTACCGTCGCTTTATCGAACCGATAGTTCGATTTGGTCATTTAATCTATGGATGTACATCTAAGTTACGTCGTATCTATATGGCGCAGAGAAAACTGCTAAAGTTGAAATTTTTCAGAATACAGTGAGAAAGTTTCTCTGAATCTACTCTCCTAATTGAATACGATTTATACCTTCTGGATTTACTGATTTTTTTTGAAATCCGTCAACGCTATATTGCGTACTCAGTATCTGAAACCCTTTATCAGCGTGACGTGAAAGATGGCCTTACTACGAGGAGCGTCTGATCTGGCCTCCTAAGAAACCACGCCTGAATCAAGCCTCATAAGAATTCATTGGCCTGGAGAGGAGGCGTGCTGTTGAACTACTTGATTAGTTATGGCTTTATTGTTGATCCGGTTTGTGGAGACGAAACATCATGAAAAATTTCCCTAGATCATCTCAAGGTTTTGTTAATAAAAATGAATTTATTCGGTACCTTGTTCTAGTAAGAGTCAAGATTCTCTTTCTTTTATATTAGTCTTATCTGTAACTATTTTTGGGCTTTTAGCTTCTGTGGGACTATTGCCCATAGGAGGTCCGTTTCTGGTGCTTTGGTATTTCTTTTAGAATGCACTAAGTTATCTACAACGTATATCACCAGAATCAATATAATTTCTTTCTACCTCGCATTGAATTATTTGGGATCTTTAGTTTCGGTTCTCTCCTCTCATAGTTTTTTTTCAATAAGGTTAGTTTAGTGTTTTTAATAAATTTAGTTGAAACACAATTGCCTGAAACTGCTTTTCAGTTAGTGTGCACCTAAATGGCTGAAACTGTTGAATTAAACAACGAACGTGTTATTCAAAATGGAACACCGGCCGAGGATGCTACAGCAGCTTTATCAAGCAGTCGCGAAGATTCACCAGCCAATTCCGATAAAATTTCAACTGATGATCAGGTATTTTTTGAATTCCATTTTGGTCATCTGCTGGTAAATGATAAAAAAAAACCAATAAACAACAAAAAACAAATATCAAATTTTGATAGGTGTATTAACGATTTCAACAGAAACAATGTCAACGAAACATCTCCCTAAACCCTATTGCTTTTCGATTTCTGGCATTTGGTGCCATTTTTTTTACTGAAGTTATTCGTGCTGCTTAGTGCCATAGCTGTCATATAGACATTTTCGAAGAAGCGGAAGATTTAAGTTTGCAATTGAAGACTTTAGGCCATTTGTAGGTATTTTACATCCTTTCTTCATATCGAAATTTTCTGTTTCAATTGTGGTTGCTCCAAATTTGAAAGTTTGAACATTAATGAGCTTATCCAAAACAGCCAGACTTGGTATCGTCTGTAATTTATAAGGTCAGTTGGACATCATTGCCCTGATTCAATTCCTCAATGGATTGCTTTTTACAGAACGTTTTATTTCACTGATCTTAAAAGAACCTCTATGCACGTTGCTATAATTTCGACGTGACCTTTACCGTGAAACCAGCTGTTGGATTTCTCTCACTGATTAACTAATTTGTTGTTACTTAGCAGTCACAATTTCAGATGTTCAAATGAGGGTCAATTTTGTTATGTTTGTTGTTTGTTTTATTTGTGGTGCTCAAGATTTCATCAAAATTTTAGCAGAAATCACTGCTAAGTATGCCCTATTGCTCCCTTGTTTTTGAAGATATCAATTCTCATTGCGTGCAAAGTTAACGCCATTAACTGCTAGTTCTGGAGAATCGTTCAGCATAATAAGTTTTGTCCGCATATAATAAACGCACATTAATGACTTAACTTATCATTCGTGAAAAAAGACTAGTTAAGATTGCGGTGACAACTATACGGTGTTTTTTTTCTGCAGCTTAGTCAATCAAGTGGTCTGTGCTCCGTGGAGCTCATTTCATATTCTTCTGGTATTTTTGGGCCCAGTTTCTTTTCTAACGGATCCATTTTTGAACTTGTGCGAAAAAAAGCATTTCGCTAAATTTATACCTGATCGAGCTCTTGGTAAGAAATCTGGAGCTCTTGACGCATATGACAATTTGATATCATGAGGAACCCCAAATGTTTTCATTACTGGTTCTTAGAGTTTCTCTTGCCTTTTATTTAGACAATTTATTGGTTCTGACTCGCAATCGAAATTCCCCATTGCGCACGTGACTAATTGCTCTTGAACGAAGTTCAAAGCAATTATTGTCAACGTGTGTGTGTTTTTTAAGCTTGACCCCTTTTCTTTTAGACTATTCTTTTGATTTGAATTTCCCGAAAATTTCAATATTTAATTCAATGTTTAATTGCCCTCAAACGAAGTTCGAAGTAATTTTTGTCAATATGTTGGTCTTTTTATTCAAAAATTTTTGCTTGAACGTTTTGACTTTTCCAGTGACTTTTACGCCCTTGACTTTCGTTGTGGGTGATCTAAATTTCTCTCTCATTCACAAGTGCCAGCAGCTGAACTAAAAGGACGACAGATCACTTATAAAAGTCAAATGAAAATCGCATCAAAATTTGTTGATTTTTAAAAACTTTTATTAGTGGTTGTAGTGGTATATATTAACCTCTAGTGACGTCATTTGAAGCCCCCATTAGTGAATCTAATTACTCTCCGCCTGAATGAAGTTGGCTGAGTAGTTGGCTGAATAGATTCGAGGCCGAGTAGTAGTTTGAGAGCAATTCTTCCGACGTTAGTCGGTTATGTTTTTGGTCCAAGTTTTAATGTTTTTCATTTCCAATTTTTGGCCCACGTAGCTCTAGTTTGTGTTACAAAATTTTGTCTGAGGAGCACCAAGATTTTTCTTAATAATCGAAAAGTTGGACAATTAAATTTTACTCGTGTTTTGTTAAAAAAATGTGAGAATATCAAGAAATAGTTTTAGAACATTCTACTAGAACGATGCTTTCCTCAAAAGAAGGTACCAGAAAACATAAAACTGAACAAATGGAGGCATAATTTGAGAGAAATGAAGAAAATACCCAACTATGTTGAAGTTGTCTAAAGTTGTGCGAAAATTGATCGAACTTCTAAGAGTCTTTAACACTTTCAGAATTGGGAATTGTTCTGTCAGCCTCTCAATGAGGATTATTTAGGCCCTCTTCTTTTTATACAGTTATAAGTATTTAGATCGTATTGGTGCGCTGTGTGTTTAATGGTCTGTTCACATGAGAAGTCAAATTCGACAGGTAATTTTAAGCACGCTGTAGTAAAAGGAACGAAAAGGCGAGTAGAACCCAAGCGTTATTTTTTTACTGCGAAGTGGAGTGAGAAATTGGTGTTTCAACAAGTTTAGGTTTCTTGAAAGGACTTTTCTTTTTACATGGATCAAATGGACTTTAATTTTGGACAAATGGACTTTGATTTTTATCTGATTTTTTATGTAATGGTTTTTCTTGGTCATACGTTGGTTCTATTATTGTTTAGTTTTATTTGTTGAATCTATCAAAGGACAGTTAACGGTTTATACGACTTAGATGCTATTTGCTTTAATAAAATTTGTTACCCGTTTTTTGTCCTATTCGTTAGTCTCATTAACGACTAGTCTTCTAGGTTCAGTAATGGGGCATGATAGAGGCTATATTGTTTTTCCAATTCATAACCGAAATTTTTTAACTGTTTAAAAGGCAAAAGAATGGTGCTTAAAAAGCAAAAAATAAAATAATAGCTGCTTCGTCACAACTTAATTGTGAAAAATCTCATCGATTTTTTCATATTGCCTAGTTTTGAAGTTTTATTGTTGTTTTACCTTTTAGTCTCAGCAATGACAGTTCTTTTCGTTTGATAATGAGGCAAAATCGATTCATTCTATTGGCTCCAGTTATTGTGTTTCTGGCTTTGAATTTAACGTCATGTTAGCGAATTTATGTGGTTTAGGTGATTCTATTGTAATGTTCGTTGTCATTTCGTTCAACCAAATAATCATCCGATCAATCACCGGCTGCCAATGAGGTGTAAATAATTGACTGAATTGGTACCGTTCATAGTTAATGCTCTGACTTTGTTCAAAAATTGTAAATCTTTGAGTTTATGCTCCTTTTTCTCTTTCGCGTTGTCTTAAAAAATGTCTCTTTAATAATAATAGTAATCGGTTGCTATTGAGTCGTATTTGGATCTATCTAAGTAGTAACTTGATTTCATAGCGGCTGTTATTTTTTGGGTTATAGGCTGCTTATTTTAAGCTATTTAAGCTACTTATAAAAGAAATTATTTGCACTTCGAGACTTTTTTTAGTATGGTCGCTTTTTCTCAAAGGGAACAGTTCATTGGCCCCTCAGTGCGGCCTAATTGCGATTAATTTATGTTTCAATTTTTGTTTATAGCTTCATTGACTTAAAAAAGGTACCATGTTTTGAAAGTTCGTTTGTTTTATCGCAATACGGAGTATGAGCTTTGTTGACTGTCATTGTTTGATGTTGCTGGAAAAGCCTTGATTTTCACTCCTCGGTTAAGTAAGTTCTTTAGATTGTAATCCGGCCATACCCTGCTATGTTTAGTTTGTTTTACTTTTCAATCACGTTTTTTGTCACGTCTTTCACGTTTGACATGTGGCTTATCTCAATAATTTGTCGCAAATTTTCTCGAATACGGTCACGGTAAAATAGTTGAATAAAAGAAAAGGAACAAACCACATGGCACTGAGACTTGATGTTTAAAGACTTAGTATGTTAAGTTATCGAAGTTGCTTAGAGTATACAGCTAATTTTTTTTAGTATTAAGCTTGTTGTTCTCAAATTTAGAGACTGAATTAACTGTTTGTACTGTTTTTTGTCATTTCGTGCAATCTGATTAATCATCCGATCAATCACCGGCTGCTAATGAGTTTTAAATAACTGACTGAATTGGTGCAGTTCATAGGTAATGCTCTGACTTTGTTTAGAAAATTGCGAATCTGTGAGTTTATGCTCCTTTTTCATCTCTCGTGTTGTCTTGTAAAATGTCTCAATACTATTAATAATAATGGGTTGCTATTTAGTCGCAAATGAATCTATCTAAGTAATGACCTGAGTTCATAGCGGTTTTTTATGGGTTATAGGCTGCTTATTTTAAGCTATTTAAGCTACTTATGAAAGAAATTATTTGCACTTCGACTTTTTTGGTCCGGTTGCTTTTTCTCAGAAGGAACAGTTCATTGGCCGTTCAGTGCGGCGTAATTGTGATTAGTTTATGTTTCAATTTTTATTGATCGCTTCATTGACTTACGTACCATGTTTTGAAAGTTCGTTCATTTTATCGCATATTGGAGCCTGAGCTTTGTTGACTGTCATTGTTTGATGTTGCTACAAAAGTATTGATTTTCACTCCTTGGTTGAGTAATTTCTTTGGATTGTAATTCCGGCCATGCTCTGCTATGTTTTGTTTTTTTTCAATATTGTTTTACTTTTCGTTATAATTTGAGAAAAATGAAGACAATACCCAGATATGTTGAATTGTCTAATATTGTGCAGAATTGATCGAACTTCTATGAGTCACTAAAACTTTCAGATTTAGTTATTGTTTTGTCAGCCTCTCAATGCGTATTTTTTTAGGGCATCCTTTTTTATATCCTTTTTTTTACAGATATAAGTATTTAGATTGTATTGGTGCGCTGTTTTTAATGTTCTGTTAACATGAGAAGTCAAATTCAACAGGTAATTTTAAGTACGCTGTAGTAAAAGGAACGAAAAGGCGAGTAGAACTCAAGCGTTATTTTTTACTGCGAAGTGGAGTGAGAAATTGGTGTTTCAACAAGTTTAGGTTTCTTGAAAGGACTTTTCTTTTTACATGGATCATATGGACTTTAATTTTGGACAAATGGACTTTGATTTTTATCTGATTTTTTATGTAATGGTTTTTCTTGGTCATACGTTGGTTCTATTATTGTTTAGTTTTATTTGTTGAATCTATCAAAGGACAGTTAACGGTTTATACGACTTAGATGCTATTTGCTTTAATAAAATTTGTTACCCGTTTTTTGTCCTATTCGTTAGTCTCATTAACGACTAGTCTTCTAGGTTCAGTAATGGGGCATGATAGAGGCTATATTGTTTTTCCAATTCATAACCGAAATTTTTAACTGTTTAAAAGGCAAAAGAATGGTGCTTAAAAAGCAAAAAATAAAATAATAGCTGCTTCGTCACAACTTAATTGTGAAAAATCTCATCGATTTTTTCATATTGCCTAGTTTTGAAGTTTTATTGTTGTTTTACCTTTTAGTCTCAGCAATGACAGTTCTTTTCGTTTGATAATGAGGCAAAATCGATTCATTCTATTGGCTCCAGTTATTGTGTTTCTGGCTTTGAATTTAACGTCATGTTAGTGAATTTATGTGGTTTAGGTGATTCTATTGTAATGTTCGTTGTCATTTCGTTCAACCAAATAATCATCCGACCAATCACCGGCTGCCAATGAGGTGTAAATAATTGACTGAATTGGTACCGTTCATAGTTAATGCTCTGACTTTGTTCAAAAATTGTAAATCTTTGAGTTTATGCTCCTTTTTCTCTTTCGCGTTGTCTTAAAAAATGTCTCCTTAATAATAATAGTAATCGGTTGCTATTGAGTCGTATTTGGATCTATCTAAGTAGTAACTTGATTTCATAGCGGCTGTTATTTTTTGGGTTATAGGCTGCTTATTTTAAGCTATTTAAGCTACTTATAAAAGAAATTATTTGCACTTCGAGACTTTTTTTTAGTATGGTCGCTTTTTCTCAAAGGGAACAGTTCATTGGCCCCTCAGTGCGGCCTAATTGCGATTAATTTATGTTTCAATTTTTGTTTATAGCTTCATTGACTTAAAAAAGGTACCATGTTTTGAAAGTTCGTTTGTTTTATCGCAATACGGAGTATGAGCTTTGTTGACTGTCATTGTTTGATGTTGCTGGAAAAGCCTTGATTTTCACTCCTCGGTTAAGTAAGTTCTTTAGATTGTAATCCGGCCATACCCTGCTATGTTTAGTTTGTTTTACTTTTCAATCACGTTTTTTGTCACGTCTTTCACGTTTGACATGTGGCTTATCTCAATAATTTGTCGCAAATTTTCTCGAATACGGTCACGGTAAAATAGTTGAATAAAAGAAAAGGAACAAACCACATGGCACTGAGACTTGATGTTTAAAGACTTAGTATGTTAAGTTATCGAAGTTGCTTAGAGTATACAGCTAATTTTTTTTAGTATTAAGCTTGTTGTTCTCAAATTTAGAGACTGAATTAACTGTTTGTACTGTTTTTTGTCATTTCGTGCAATCTGATTAATCATCCGATCAATCACCGGCTGCTAATGAGTTTTAAATAATTGACTGAATTGGTGCAGTTCATAGGTAATGCTCTGACTTTGTTTAGAAAATTGCGAATCTGTGAGTTTATGCTCCTTTTTCATCTCTCGTGTTGTCTTGTAAAATGTCTCAATACTATTAATAATAATGGGTTGCTATTTAGTCGCAAATGAATCTATCTAAGTAATGACCTGAGTTCATAGCGGTTTTTTATGGGTTATAGGCTGCTTATTTTAAGCTATTTAAGCTACTTATGAAAGATATTATTTGCACTTCGACTTTTTTGGTCCGGTTGCTTTTTCTCAGAAGGAACAGTTCATTGGCCGTTCAGTGCGGCGTAATTGTGATTAGTTTATGTTTCAATTTTTATTGATCGCTTCATTGACTTACGTACCATGTTTTGAAAGTTCGTTCATTTTATCGCATATTGGAGCCTGAGCTTTGTTGACTGTCATTGTTTGATGTTGCTACAAAAGTATTGATTTTCACTCCTTGGTTGAGTAATTTCTTTGGATTGTAATTCCGGCCATGCTCTGCTATGTTTTGTTTTTTTTTTCAATATTGTTTTACTTTTCGTTATAATTTGAGAAAAATGAAGACAATACCCAGATATAGTGAATTGTCTAATATTGTGCAGAATTGATCGAACTTCTATGAGTCACTAAAACTTTCAGATTTAGTTATTGTTTTGTCAGCCTCTCAATGCGTATTTTTTTAGGGCATCCTTTTTTATATCCTTTTTTTTACAGATATAAGTATTTAGATTGTATTGGTGCGCTGTTTTTAATGTTCTGTTAACATGAGAAGTCAAATTCAACAGGTAATTTTAAGCACGCTGTAGTAAAAGGAACGAAAAGGCGAGTAGAACTCAAGCGTTATTTTTTACTGCGAAGTGGAGTGAGAAATTGGTGTTTCAACAAGTTTAGGTTTCTTGAAAGGACTTTTCTTTTTACATGGATCATATGGACTTTAATTTTGGACAAATGGACTTTGATTTTTATCTGATTTTTTATGTAATGGTTTTTCTTGGTCATACGTTGGTTCTATTATTGTTTAGTTTTATTTGTTGAATCTATCAAAGGACAGTTAACGGTTTATACGACTTAGATGCTATTTGCTTTAATAAAATTTGTTACCCGTTTTTTGTCCTATTCGTTAGTCTCATTAACGACTAGTCTTCTAGGTTCAGTAATGGGGCATGATAGAGGCTATATTGTTTTTCCAATTCATAACCGAAATTTTTAACTGTTTAAAAAGCAGAATGGTGCTTAAAAAGCAAAAAATAAAATAATAGCTGCTTTGTCACAACTTAATTGTGAAAAATCTTATCGATTTTTTCATATTGCCTAGTTTTGAAGTTTTATTGTTGTTTTACCTTTTAGTCTCAGCAATGACAGTTCTTTTCGTTTGATAATGAGGCAAAATCGATTCAAGCTATTGGCTCCAGTTATTGTGTTTCTGGCTTTGAATTTAACGTCATGTTAGCGAATTTATGTGGTTTAGGTGATTCTATTGTAATGTTCATTGTCATTTCGTTCAACCAAATAATCATCCGATCAATCACCGGCTGCCAATGAGGTGTAAATAATTGACTGAATTGGTACCGTTCATAGTTAATGCTCTGACTTTGTTCAAAAAATTGCAAATCTTTGAGTTTATGCTCCTTTTTCTCTTTCGTGTTGTCTTAAAAATGTCTCTTTATTAATAATAGTAATCGGTTGCTATTGAGTCGTATTTGGATCTATCTAAGTAGTAACTTGATTTCATAGCGGCTGTTTTTTTTGGGTTATAGGCTGCTTATTTTAAGCTATTTAAGCTACTTATAAAAGAAATTATTTGCACTTCGACTTTTTTTTAGTATGGTCGCTTTTTCTCAAAGGGAACAGTTCATTGGCCCCTCAGTGCGGCCTAATTGCGATTAATTTATGGTTCAATATTTGTTTATAGCTTCATTGACTTAAAAAAGGTACCATGTTTTGAAAGTTCGTTTGTTTTATCGCAATACGGAGTATGAGCTTTGTTGACTGTCATTGTTTGATGTTGCTGGAAATGCCTTGATTTTCACTCCTCGGTTAAGTAAGTTCTTTAGATTGTAATCCGGCCGTACCCTGCTATGTTAAGTTTGTTTTACTTTTCAATCACGTTTTTTGTCACGTCTTTCACGTTTGACATGTGGCTTATCTCAATAATTTGTCGCAAATTTTCTCGAATACGGTCACGGTAAAATAGTTGAATAAAAGAAAAGGAACAAACCACATGGCACTGAGACTTGATGTTTAAAGACTTAGTATGTTAAGTTATCGAAGTTGCTTAGAGTATACAGCTAATTTTTATTAGTATTAAGCTTGTTGTTCTCAAATTTAGAGACTGAATTAACTGTTTGTACTGTTTTTTGTCATTTCGTGCAATCTGATTAATCATCCGATCAATCACCGGCTGCTAATGAGTTTTAAATATATGACTGAGTTGGTGCAGTTCATAGGTAATGCTCTGACTTTGTTTAGAAAATTGCGAATCTGTGAGTTTATGCTCCTTTTTCATCTCTCGTGTTGTCTTGTAAAATGTCTCAATACTATTAATAATAATCGGTTGCTATTTAGTCGCAAATGAATCTATCTAAGTAATGACCTGAGTTCATAGCGGTTTTTTATGGGTTAGAGGCTGCTTATTTTAAGCTATTTAAGCTACTTATGAAAGAAATTATTTGCACTTCGACTTTTTTGGTCCGGTTGCTTTTTCTCAGAAGGAACATTTCATTGGCCGTTCAGTGTGGCGTAATTGTGATTAGTTTATGTTTCAATTTTTATTGATCGCTTCATTGACTTACGTACCATGTTTTGAAATTTCGTTCATTTTATCGCATATTGGAGCATGAGCTTTGTTAACTCTCAATGTTTGATGTTGCTAGAAAAGTATTGATTTTCACTCCTTGGTTGAGTAATTTCTTTGGATTGTAATTCCGGCCATGCTCTGCTATGTTTTGTTTTTTTTTTCAATATTGTTTTACTTTTCGTTATAATTTGAGAAAAATGAAGACAATACCCAGATATGTTGAATTGTCTAAAATTGTGCAGAATTGATCGAACTTCTATGAGTCACTAAAACTTTCAGATTTAGTTATTGTTTTGTCAGCCTCTCAATGCGGATTTTTTTAGGGCCTCTCCTTTTTTTTACAGATATAAGTATTTAGATTGTATTGGTGCGCTGTGTTTTTAATGTTCTGTTAACATGAGAAGTCAAGTTCGACAGGTAATTTTAAGCACGCTGGAGTAGTAAGGGGAAGGAAAAGGCGAGTAGGACCCAAGCGTTATTTTTTTACTGCTAAGTTGAGTGAGAATATGGTGTTTCAACAAGGTAACGGTTATTGAAAGGAGTTTTCTTTTTACATGGATCAAATGGACTTTGATTTTGGACAGATGGACTTTGATTTTTATCTGATTTTTTTTGTAATGGTTTTCCTTGGTCATACGTTGGTTTTATTATTGTTTAGTTTTATTTGTTGAATCTATCAAATGACATAACCGTTTATACGACTTAGATGCTGTTTGCTTTAATAAAATTTGTTGCCCGTTTTTGTGGTTCGCTTTGTCTTATTCGTTAGTCTCATTAGCGATTGGTCTTCTAAGTTCTCTAATGGGGCACAATAGAGGCTATTTCGTATTTTCAATTCATGTCTGAAATTTTTAACTGTTTAAAAAGCTAAAGAATGGTGCTTAAAAAGCGAAAAAAAATATAATAGCTGCTTCGTCACAGATGGGTGAAAAATGTCATGGATTTTTGCATATTGCCTAGTTTTGAAGTTTTTATTGTTATTTTTCCCACTTGGACTCAGCAATGACAGTTTTTTTTTCATTTGACAATGAGTCAAAATTGATTTTAGCTATTGGCTTCAGTTATTGTGTTTCTGGCTTTGAATTTAACATGTTTTCGAAAACTCTTAGCGAATTTATGTTGCTCAGGTGATTCTATTTTAATGTTTGTTGTCATTTCGTTCAATCTGATTAATCATCCGATCAATCAGCGGCTGCTAATGAGGTTTAAATAATTGACTGAATTGATACAGTTCATAGGTAATGCTCTGACTTGTTTAAAAAATTGCGAGTCTTTGAGTTAATGCTCTTTTTTTTTATCTCTCGTGTTGTTTTATAAAATGTCTCATTAATATTAATAGTAATCGGTTGCTATTGAGTCGTAAATGGATCTACCTAAAAAATTACTTGAGTTAATAGCGGTTGTTTCTATGGGTTATAGGCTGCTTGTTTTAAGCTATTTAAGCTACTTATAAAAGAAATTATTTGCGCCTCGACTTCTTTTTGGTCTGGTTGTTTTTTCTCAAAAGGAACAGTTCATTGGCACCTCAGTGCGGCTTAATTGCGATTCATTCATGTTTCAATTTTTTTTATTGCTTCATTGATTTAGGTACCATGTTTTGAGAGTTTAATTTTTTATGGCAAGATGGAGCATGAACTTTGTTGACTGTCACTGTTTGATGTTGCTGGAAAAGTCTTGATTTTCACTCCTCGGTTAATTAAATTCTTTGTATTGTAATTCGGACCATGCCCTTCTATGTTTAGTTTGTTTTAATTTTTGGTCACGTTTTTTGTCACGTCTTTCACGTTTGACATGTGGCTTATCTCAATAATTTGTCGCAAATTTTCCCGAATACGGTCACGGTAAAATAGCTGAATAAAAAAAGGAACAAACCACATGGCACTGAGACTTGACATTTAAAGACTTAGTCGTTAAGTTATTGAAGTTCCTTAGAGTATACAGCTTATTGGTATTAGTATTTAATTTATTGTTCTCAAATTTAGAGACTGAGTTAACTGTTTGTTGTCATTTGGTTCAATCTGATTAATGATCCGATCAATCACCTGCTGCTAATGAGGTGAAAGTATTTGACTGAATTGGTACAGTTAATATGTATTGCTCTGACTTTATTAAAAAATTGCAAATTTTTTTAGTTTATGCTCCTTTTTGTCTCTCGTGTTGTTGTCTTATAAAATGTCCCATTATAAGTTCATTGGGATTGTTTTTATGGTTTATAGGCTGCTTATTTTAAGCTATTTAAGCTACTTATAAAAGAAATTATTTGCATATCGCCTTTTTTGGTCTGGTCGCTTTTTCTCAAAAGGAACAGTTCATTGGCCTTTCAGTGCGGTGTAATTGTGATTCATTTATGTTTCGATTTTTATTTTTCGCTTCATTGACCTAGGTACCATGTTTTGAAAGTTGGTTCATTTTATCGCAATACGGAGTGTGAGCTTTGTTGAAAGTTATTGTTTGATGTTGCGGGGAATAGTCTTGATTGTCAATCCTTGGTTAAGTAAATTCTTTGCATTGTAAATCCGGCCATGCCCTTCTATGTTTAGTTTGTTCTGTTTTTTGTCACGTCTTTCACGTTTGACATGTGGCCAATCTCAATAAATTGTCGCAACTTTTCTCGAATACGGTCGCCGTAAAATAGCTGAATAAAAAAACGAAATAAATCAAAGTGCACTAAGACTTGATGTTTAAAGACTTGGTGCGTCAAGTTATTGATGTTCCTTAGAGTATTTATCTAATTGGTTTTAGTATTAGGCATATTGTTCTCAAATTTAGAGACTGATGAATTAACTGTTTTTTACTGTTTGTTTTCATTTCGTTCAATCTGATTAATGATCCGGTCAATCAACGGCTGCTAATGAGTTGTAAATAATTGACTAAATTGGTGCAGTTCATAGGTATTGCTCTGACTTTGTTTAGAAAATTGCGAATCTGTGAGTTTATGCTCCTTTTTCTCTTTCGTGTTGTCTTAAAAAATGTCTCTTTAATTTTAGTAGTAATCGGTTGCTTTTGAGTCGTATAAGAATTTATCTAAGTAAAGACTTGAGTTCATAGGGGTTGTTTTTATGTGTTATAGACTGCTTATTTTAAGCTTCTTATAAAAGAAATTATTTGCACTTCGACTTTTTTTGGTCTGGTCGCTTTTTCTCAAAAGGAACAGTTCATTGGCCTTTCAGTGCGGTGTGATTGTGATTAGTTTGTTTCAATTCTTATATATCGCTTCAATGACTTAGGTGTCATGTTTTGGAATCTCGTTCATTTTATCGCATACCGGAGCATGAGCTTTGCTGATTGTCATTGATTGATGTTGCTGGAAAAGTCTTGTTTTTCACTCCTTGGTTAAGTAAATTCTTTGGATTGTAATTCCGGCCATGCCCTGTTTTGTTTAGTTTGTTTTACTTTTCGATCACGTTTTTTTGTCACGTCTTTCACGTTCGACATGTGATTTATCGCAATAATTTGTCGCAATTTTTCTCGAATACAGTCACGTTAAAATAGCTGAATAAAAGAAACGGAATAAACCAAAGGGCACTAAGACTTGATGTTTAAAGACTAAGTGCCTTAAGTTCTTGAAGTTGTTTAGAGTATAAAGCTAATTGGTGTTAATATTAAGTTTATTCTCAAATTTAGAGACTGAATGAACTGTTTGTACTGTTTGTTATCATTTCATTCTATCTTATTAATCATCCGATCAATCACCGGCTGATAGTGAGGTCTGAATAATTGACTGAATTGGTGCAGTTCATAGGTAATGCTCTGACTTTGTTCAAAAAATTGCAAATTTTTTAGTTTATGCTCCTTTTTGTCTCTCGTGTTGTTGTCTTATAAAATGTCCCATTATAAGTTCATTGGGATTGTTTTTATGGTGTATAGGCTGCTTATTTTAAGCTATTTAAGCTACTTATAAAAGAAATTATTTGCATTTCGCCTTTTTTTGGTCTGGTCGCTTTTTCTCAAAAGGAACAGTTCATTGGCCTTTCAGTGCGGTGTAATTGTGATTCATTTATGTTTCAATTTTTATTTTTCGCTTCATTGACCTAGGTACCATGTTTTGAAAGTTCGTTCATTTTATCGCAATACGGAGTGTGAGCTTTGTTGAATGTTATTGTTTGTTGTTGCGGGGAAAAGTCTTGATTGTCAATCCTTGGTTAAGTAAATTCTTTGCGTTGTAAATCCGGCCATGCCCTTCTATGTTTAGTTTGTTCTGTTTTTTGTCACGTCTTTCACGTTTGACATGTGGCCAATCTCAATAAATTGTCGCAAGTTTTCTCGAATACGGTCGCCGTAAAATAGCTGAATAAAAAAACGAAATAAATCAAAGTGCACTAAGACTTGATGTTTAAAGACTTGGTGCGTCAAGTTATTGATGTTCCTTAGAGTATTTATCTAATTGGTTTTAGTATTAGGCATATTGTTCTCAAATTTAGAGACTGATGAATTAACTGTTTGTACTGTTTGTTTTCATTTTGTTCAATCTGATTAATCATCCGATCAATCACCGGCTGCTAATGAGTTGTAAATAATTGACTAAATTGGTGCAGTTCCTAGGTATTGCTCTGACTTTGTTTAGAAAATTGCGAATCTGTGAGTTTATGCTCCTTTTTCTCTTTCGTGTTGTCTTAAAAAATGTCTCTTTAATTTTAGTAGTAATCGGTTGCTATTGAGTCGTATAAGAATTTATCTAAGTAATGACTTGAGTTCATAGGGGTTGTTTTTATGTGTTATAGACTGCTTATTTTAAGCTTCTTATAAAAGAAATTATTTGCACTTCGACTTTTTTTGGTCTGGTCGCTTTTTCTCAAAAGGAACAGTTCATTGGCCTTTCAGTGCGGTGTGATTGTGATTAGTTTGTTTCAATTCTTATATATCGCTTCAATGACTTAGGTGTCATGTTTTGGAATCTCGTTTATTTTATCGCATACCGGAGCATGAGCTTTGCTGATTGTCATTGATTGATGTTGCTGGAAAAGTCTTGTTTTTCACTCCTTGGTTAAGTAAATTCTTTGGATTGTAATTCCGGCCATGCCCTGTTTTGTTTAGTTTGTTTTACTTTTCGATCACGTTTTTTTGTCACGTCTTTCACGTTCGACATGTGACTTATCGCAATAATTTGTCGCAATTTTTCTCGAATACAGTCACGTTAAAATAGCTGAATAAAAGAAACGGAATAAACCAAAGGGCACTAAGACTTGATGTTTAAAGACTAAGTGCCTTAAGTTCTCGAAGTTGTTTAGAGTATAAAGCTAATTGGTGTTAGTATTAAGTTTATTCTCAAATTTAGAGACTGAATGAACTGTTTGTACTGTTTGTTATCATTTCATTCTATCTGATTAATCATCCGATCAATCACCGGCTGATAGTGAGGTCTGAATAATTGACTGAATTGGTGCAGTTCATAGGTAATGCTCTGACTTTGTTCAAAAAATTGCAAATTTTTTAGTTTATGCTCCTTTTTGTCTCTCGTGTTGTTGTCTTATAAAATGTCCCATTATAAGTTCATTGGGATTGTTTTTATGGTGTATAGGCTGCTTATTTTAAGCTATTTAAGCTACTTATAAAAGAAATTATTTGCATTTCGCCTTTTTTTGGTCTGGTCGCTTTTTCTCAAAAGGAACAGTTCATTGGCCTTTCAGTGCGGTGTAATTGTGATTCATTTATGTTTCAATTTTTATTTTTCGCTTCATTGACCTAGGTACCATGTTTTGAAAGTTCGTTCATTTTATCGCAATACGGAGTGTGAGCTTTGTTGAATGTTATTGTTTGTTGTTGCGGGGAAAAGTCTTGATTGTCAATCCTTGGTTAAGTAAATTCTTTGCGTTGTAAATCCGGCCATGCCCTTCTATGTTTAGTTTGTTCTGTTTTTTGTCACGTCTTTCACGTTTGACATGTGGCCAATCTCAATAAATTGTCGCAAGTTTTCTCGAATACGGTCGCCGTAAAATAGCTGAATAAAAAAACGAAATAAATCAAAGTGCACTAAGACTTGATGTTTAAAGACTTGGTGCGTCAAGTTATTGATGTTCCTTAAAGTATTTATCTAATTGGTTTTAGTATTAGGCATATTGTTCTCAAATTTAGAGACTGATGAATTAACTGTTTTTTACTGTTTGTTTTCATTTCGTTCAATCTGATTAATGATCCGGTCAATCAACGGCTGCTAATGAGTTGTAAATAATTGACTGAATTGGTAAAGTTCATAGGTAATGCTCTGACTTTGTTCAAAAAATTGCAAATCTTCGAGTTTATGCTCCTTTTTCTCTTTCGTGTTGTCTTAAAAAATCTTGCTATTGAGTCGTATAAGAATTTATCTAAGTAATGACTTTTTTGGTCTGGTCGCTTTTTCTCAAAAGGAACAGTTCATTGGCCTTTTAGTGCGGTGTGATTGTGATTAATTTGTTTCAATTTTTATATATCGCTTCAATGACTTAGGTGCCATGTTTTGGAAGCTCGTTCATTTTATCGCATACCGGAGCATGAGCTTTGCTGATTGTCATTGATTGATGTTGCCGGAAAAGTCTTGATTTTCACTCATTGGTTAAGTAAATTCTTTGCATTGTAATTCCGGCCATGCCCTTCTATGTTTAGTTTGTTCTGTTTTTTGTCTCGTCTTTCACGTTTGACATGTGGCCTATCTCAATAAATTGTTGCAAATTTTCTCAAATACGGTCGCCGTAAAATAGCTGAATGAAAAAACGAAATAAATCAAATAGCACTAAGACTTGATGTTTAAAGACTTGGTTCGTCAAGTTATTGATGTTCCTTAGAATATATCTAATTAGTATTAGGCATATTGTTCTCAAATTTAGAGACTGATGAATGAACTGTTTGTACTTTTTGTTGTCATTTCGTTGAGTCTGATTAATCATCCGATCAATCACCGGCTGCTAATGAGTTGTAAATAATTGACTGAATTGGCGCAGTTCATAGGTAATGCTCTGACTTTGTTTAAAAAATTGCGAATCTTTCAAATTATTCTCCTTTTTCCTTTTCTTTTTGTCTTATAAAGTTTTTCACTAATTTTACTAGTAGTCTGTTGCTATTGAGTCGTATGTAAATATATCTAAGTAATGACCTGAGTTCATAGCGGTTGTTTTCATAGGTTATAGGCTGCTTATTTTAAGCATCTTATATAAGAAATTATTTGCACTTCGATTTTTTGCTCTGGTCGCTTTTTCGCAAAAGGAAAAACTCATTGGCTTTTCAGTGCGGCGTAATTGTGTTATATTTCTGTTTCAATTTTTTTATGGCTTCATTGACCTATGTACCATGTTTTGAAAGTTCGTTCATTTTATCGCAATACGGAGTGTGAGCTTTGTTGAATGTTATTGTTTGATGTTGCGGGGAAAAGTCTTGATTTTCAATCCTTGGTTAGGTAAATTCTTTGCATTGTAATCCCGGCCATGCCCTTCTATGTTTAGTTTGTTCTGTTTTTTGTCACGTCTTTCACGTTTGACATGTGGCCTATCTCAATAAATTGTTGCAAGTTTTCTCGAATACGGTCGCCGTAAAATAGCTGAATAAAAAAAAACGAAATAAATCAAAGTGCACTAAGAATTGATGTTTAAAGAATTGGTGCGTCAAGTTATTGATGTTCCTTAGAGTATTTATCTAATTGGTATTAGTATTAGGCATATTGTTCTCAAATTTAGAGACTGATGAATTAACTGTTTGTACTTTTTGTTGTCATTTCGTTCAGCCTGATTAATCATCCGATCAATCACCGGCTGCTAATGAGTTGTAAATAATTGACTGAATTGGCGCAGTTCATAGGTAATGCTCTGACTTTGTTTCAAAAATTGCGAATCTTTCAAATTATTCTCCTTTTTCCTTTTCCTTTTGTCTTATAAAGTGTTTCACTAATTTGACTAGTAATCTGTTGCTATTGAGTCGTATGTAAATCTATCTAAGTAATGACCTGAGTTCATAGCGGTTTTTTTCATAGGTTATAAGCTGCTTATTTTAAGCATCTTATATAAGAAATTATTTGCACTTCGATTTTTTTTGCTCTGGTCGCTTTTTCTCAAAAGGAAAAACTCATTTGCCCTTCAGTGCGGCGTAATTGTGTTATTTCTGTTTCAATTTTTTTATGGCTTCGTTGACCTAGGTACCATGTTTTGAAAGTTGGTTCATTTTATTGCAATACGGAGTGTGAGCTTTGTTGAATGTTATTGTTTGATGTTGCGGGGAAAAGTCTTGATTGTCAATCCTTGGTTAAGTAAATTCTTTGCATTGTAAATCCGGCCATGCCCTTCTATGTTTAGTTCGTTCTGTTTTTTGTCACGTCTTTCACGTTTGACATGTGGCCTATCTCAATAAATTGTCGCAAGTTTTCTCGAATACGGTCGCCGTAAAATAGCTGAATAAAAAACGAAATAAATCAAATAGCACTAAGACTTGATGTTTAAAGACTTGGTGCGTCAAGTTCTTGATGTTCCTTAAGAGTATTTATCTAATTGGTATTAGTATTAGGCATATTGTTCTCAAATTTAGAGATTGATGAAATAACTGTTTGTTGTCATTTGGTTCAATCTGATTAATGATCCGATCAATCACCTGCTGCTAATGAGGTGAAAGTATTTGACTGAATTGGTACAGTTCATATGTATTGCTCTGACTTTATTAAAAAATTGCAAATTTTTTAGTTTATGCTCCTTTTTGTCTCTCTTTTTGTTGTCTTATAAAATGTCCCATTATAAGTTCATTGCGATTGTTTTTATGGTGTATAGGCTGCTTATTTTAAGCTATTTAAGCTACTTATAAAAGAAATTTATTGCACTTCGACTTTTTTGGTCTGGTTGCTTTTTCTCAGAAGGAACAGTTCATTGGCGGTTCAGTGCGGCGTAATTGTGATGAATTTATGTTTCAATTTTTATTAATTGTATCATTGACTTAGGTACCATGCTTTGAAAGTGCGTTCATTTTATCGCATACCGGAGCATGAGCTTTGCTGATTGTCATTGATTGATGTTGCTGGAAAACTCTTGATTTTCAATCCTTGATTAAGTAAATTCTTTGCATTTTAATTCCGGCAATGCACTGCTATGTTGAGCTTGTTTTACTTTTCGATCATGTTTTTTCTCACGTTTGACATGTGACTTATCGCAATAATTTGTCGCAAATTTTCTCGAATACGGTCACGGTAAAATAGCTGAATAAAAGAAACGGAATAAACCAAAGGGCACTAAGACTTGATGTTTAAAGACTAAGTGCCTTAAGTTCTCGAAGTTGTTTAGAGTATAAAGCTAATTGGTGTTAATATTAAGTTTATTCTCAAATTTAGAGACTGAATGAACTGTTTGCACTGTTTGTTATCATTTCATTCTATCTGATTAATCATCCGATCAATCACCGGCTGATAGTGAGGTCTGAATAATTGACTGAATTGGTACAGTTCATAGGTAATGCTCTGACTTTGTTCAAAAAATTGCAAATCTTCGAGTTTATGCTCCTTTTTCTCTTTCGTGTTGTCTTAAAAAATGTCTCTTTAATTTTAATAGTAATCGGATGCTATTGAGTCGTATAAGAATGTATCTAAGTAATGACTTGGGTTCATAGGGGTTGTTTTTATGTGTTATAGACTGCTTATTTTAAGCTTCTTATAAAAGAAATTATTTGCACTTCGACTTTTTTTTGGTCTGGTCGCTTTTTCTCAAAAGGAACAGTTCATTGGCCTTTCAGTGCGGTGTGATTGTGATTAATTTGTTTCAATTTTTATATATCGCTTCAATGACTTAGGTGCCATGTTTTGGAAGCTCGTTCATTTTATCGCATACCGGAGCATGAGCTTTGCTGATTGTCATTGATTGATGTTGCTGGAAAAGTCTTGATTTTCACCCCTTGGTTAAGTAAATTCTTTGGATTGTAATTCCGTCCATGCCCTGTTATGTTTAGTTTATTTTACTTTTCGATCACGTTTTTTTGTCACGTCTTTCACGTTCGACAGGTGACTTATCGCAATAATTTGTCGCAATTTTTCTCGAATACAGTCACGGTAAAATAGCTGATTAAAAGAAACGGAATAAACCAAAGGGCACTAAGACTTGATGTTTAAAGACTAAGTGCGTTAAGTTATCGAAGTTCCTTAGAGTATACAGCTAATTGGTATTAATATTAATCTTATTGTTCTCAAATTTAAAGACTGAATTAACTATGTTTATCTAACGTAATGAAATTGCAGAAAACTAATGGAACGTTTCAGAGACTTCGAAAATATAAGACTGTTGTCAATTTTTACTTTTTTTTCTATTTGTTTTAATCACAAAGGCTGTCAGTGGGTCAACGGCGGCTGTTTTCGGGCAATCTGCTGGCTATGTTTCAAATTTCGGTTGTGAAATTCTATACACAAGTTTTATATTGATACGACATTAGTTAGTCTGGAATGCTTTCAAAAATTCAGAAATTAACCGGAAAAAAGGGATTGGCATGGACTTTTTTTTCGAAAATTGTGGGAAAAGTTTGCATGCGAATACACAATTCAAAGTAGATGGAAATATTCTTCCGCTGAGTTTTCAAATGTCGGTAATTTCTATGAGAAAGTATACTTTAGCCATGAGTACTCACAATTACTAATAATAGGTTTATACCAGATGCACGAAAAGCTAGCAGGCTAAGGCTTTCTAGCATAACCCATTTTGGCAGCAGCGGTGTTTGTGAAAGTCGATCAAGTTCAGTTTTGCCGATTTTAGACCAGAATCATATAGAGCAACCTATAAATGAATTAAGCTTTTGCAAAATATTACGAGAGAACAGCTTTCAATTTCAGTTTGTGTTATATCAAATTTCTCATTCTATTGAAATTGACAATGTCAGCCTCATTGCAGCAGAAAGGCGGTTACATAAGCAAAACAGGACAGCAAATTTATAGGACTCAGGAGCAAGCAACTGCAATAAATGGAAAACAGAATTCAGCTCAAACATTTACAATATTAAGATATTTAAATATACCGCATTTCAGAACGGACATTTGCATGAGAAAACACGTGGAAGCAAAATTTAATCATGAAAAATTAATCTAAATTTGAAGACCCCCATCTTTGAGTTTTATTTCAAAGAAACCAAAGGAGAAATTTTTATATTGAGGAAGGAATCTACTTCATCAAGAAAATCTCAATGCTCCCACCCTTGTTTCTCAAAGCGAAGAAAAGGCTCAAATATTCTCCAATTCTCTCAGTTTACATAATATGTGCACTTTTCATATGAGTATAGACAGGTGAAAATGATGTTTTTGCGCATTACATATTTTCACTACACTCTAAAAAATTTGCAGGTAAATTGATTATAAAATGCAGGTAATTTTACCTAGAATTTGCAAGTAAATTGTTCTTTAATGCAACTTACCTAGAAACTACCTGCAAGCAATCTAAACTACCTGCAATTCTAGGTAAATTTGCCTGCAAAGTACCTAGAAATTGCAGTGTTACCCTCCTAGAATTTTACCTGCAAAAAAAAAAATTCTAGGTAGTTCTACCTGCAAATTGCATGTAAAAATTGCAGGTAGAATTACCTAGAAATTTCATTTTGCAGGTAATTTTTTTAGGTGAAAATACCTGCAAATTCTAGGTAAGTTCTAGGAAAATTTACCTAGAATTTTACCTGCAAAAAAAAATTCTATGTAATTCTACCTGCAAATTGCATGAACGGTTTGCAGGTAGAATTACCTAAAATTTTTTTTTGCAGGTAAAATTCTAGGTAAATTTTCCTAGAACTTACCTAGAATTTGCAGGTATTTTCACCTAAAAAAATTACCTGCAAAATGAAATTTCTAGGTAATTCTACCTGCAATTTTTACATGCAATTTGCAGGTAGAACTACCTAGAATTTTTTTTTGCAGGTAAAATTCTAGGAGGGTAACACTGCAATTTCTAGGTACTTTGCAGGCAAAT